>NC_142192.1:15688888-15989166 GCF_026936395.1 Plectropomus leopardus | reverse complement strand
TTGGCGGCTTCTGTGTTTGATGATGGGCCCTAATAAATATCTTTGAGCGACTACGCCTTGTGTAAATAAGTATCAGAAAGCAGTGGGATGTGTTTGAGCATTCTGAGACTTACAGCTCTCTGCTCTGGGATCGTTTGATGAACCATTTGTTTGATATTGCGTTCTGACTCCACTCTGTAAGCAGGAATAGTGTAGGGAGCACAACAGCAGATAAAGAGCGCGAGCGTTAGTGTGTGTGTGTGTGTGTGTGTGTGTGTGTGTGTGTGTGTGTGTGTGTGTGTGTGTGTGTGCGTGCGTGCGTGCGTGCGTGCGTGCGTGCGTGCGTGCGTGCGTGCGTGCGTGCGTGCGTGCGTGCGTGCGTGCGTGCGTGCGTGTGTTAGCGTGTTAAAGCAGATGAAGCCATATTTACAGCTCCTTTTGACTACAAAAGACCTTTTCTGCACAACTTGTGAAATCACTCTCACCCATACTATAGCTTAGGTTGTTATGTGTATGCATGTTAACTCTAAAGTGTTTGTTTCCTGAGGCTTATCTTCCATGTAGTTAAAGCGATGCTGTATTTTTCATGGGACTTATTTCAAAAGATGAAGAAGAGAAATGTTGGGAGCCCAAGTTACCCAGCCCAACGCATTCTACTGTCTCTTCTTATTTCTTTCTCGTCTCTCCTTCCCCTCAGTGTACAGTGGGCTCCCAGGTGGCCATGCGCGTTGGCGGAGACTTCTTCTTTGACCCACTGCCATCTGACCCATCTGTGGATTTGCTGCTAGTAGCCGGTGGCGTCGGGATCAACCCTTTGTACTCTATCCTGTTGCATACTACAGATCTGCTTCAACTCAGCCACGCCTCTGGTGGGCGGGACTACAACATAGGCTCTGCTCACGTCTGCTACAGTGCAAAGAACACTCAGGAACTGCTCTTTAAGGTATGTGGTGTTGTTTTTGACTTCTGGAATGTATTTGTGGGGAATTTTGGGAATGTTGCTGATTGTAGTGCCTCTGCGTTGGCAGGAAGGCATGAAAACATCATACTATAGTATGTTGTCCAAAATGACATAAAAAGTCATAGTATAGTATGTCCTCCAAAATAGCATGAAAAAAAAAACATTCTTTAGTATGTTGCCCAAAATAGCTTAAAAAAGTTATACTTTAGTATGTCGTCTAAAATAGCAAACAATGTCTTAGTGTACTATGTCATTCAAAATAGGCTAAAAAAGTCACAGTAGAGTATGTTGTCCAAAAAAGCACAAAGATGCCATAGTATAGTATGTCGTCTAAAATTACATAAAAAAGTCATAGTATAGTGTGTAAGGGGAAACTCTACCTTCCTTCTGTTCCCAGAGCTCCATCATCGAGGCATGCCGGGAGTTCCCTGACAAGATCACCTGTGACCTCCACGTCACGCAACAGAGCACAGATGTTGACTCGCACCTCCAGCCATTTATCAACCGTAAGTAATGCCCACACACACACACACACACGCATACACTTTTCTTTTTTTAGCAGGCGTGTTTTAGCGACTGTCACCTTCTGTCAGAGTCTTTCTTGATTTCTCTCTGTCGTCATATAGAACATGAGTTTTGGTTAATTGATTGACTTCCTTTGTGTCTGCCCAGGCGGGAGAATCACAGAAGAGCAGTTGCGGGCTCATGTGGACCCGCAGAGGACTTTGTGTTTCCTGTGTGGGCCCCCGCCCATGATCGAAGCTTTTTCAAAAACCATCATGGACTTTGGCCTCCCAAAAGACAGAATCCTCTTTGAGAAGTGGTGGTAGAAACTTACAGCTTTGTCCTCCTGGATTGTGCTCGTCTTTCCCTCTTTCAGGGGAAGGAGGCTTTACATCTTTTGCCACGCAGGACTGCCTTCTTTTGGCATATTTTTGGACAATGTGGGTCAGCAATGTTGTTGAGACAATTTGAGTGCAACATTTGTACACTCATATTTTTAGTTTTTTTTCAGCTCTATTGCCCTATTTAAAACATTTGTT
Source organism: Plectropomus leopardus (assembly GCF_026936395.1). Taxonomy (NCBI): domain Eukaryota; kingdom Metazoa; phylum Chordata; class Actinopteri; order Perciformes; family Serranidae; genus Plectropomus; species Plectropomus leopardus. The sequence continues at coordinate 15,987,183 of NC_142192.1, read as the reverse complement.
GGGAACGTAATCAAATGTAATAAGGTACATTAATTTGATGAAGTAATTAAAATACTTATGTAACTTATTAGATTTTTAAAAGGGTAATTAGTAATATATAACTTATATTTCAAAAGTAACTTCCCAGCACTGCTTTTAGGTTCCTAGGATATAGAGGATCAGTGCAAACTACTGCCATCTGTACTGTTATTTTACACCAGTGGTTCCCAAACTTTTTCCATTAATGTACCCCCTTTGAATTTTTTTTTCAGCCAAGTACCCCCTGATCAGTGCAAAACATTTTTGGTAATTAAAACAAAAGAGGCACAACACTGCAGTGTGCCATCAGTGTCTGATTTGTTAAACAACATGGTAAAACTTGGGGGTTATTTGGACATAAATCCCATCAGCCATTGTTTCAACATGCTATAGTATGAGATTTTTGGCCTCTTAATGACATGCTATACTTTGATGCATCTCTTCAAGCTTTAATATGCTGTTTTCAGCTATTTTTTGGACATGTCAAAATTTGAGATTTTTCACCATACTATACTAAGCCATTTTCAGTCATTTTTTTGGCATGATATTATGACGGTTTTTGGCCTTTTATGGCTGTTTTTCAACATGCTATACTATGACGCATCTCTACGAGCTACAACATGCAGTTGACATGCTACACTATGAGATGTCTGTACAAGCTATAACATGCAGTTTTCAGACATATTCTTGACGTGAAAATTTGAGTTTTTTTCGACATACTATACCATGTCATTTTCAGCCATTATTTCTACGTTTTGGGCCATTCTTTCAACATCGTATACAATGACGTGTCTCTACAAGCTATAATATGCATTTTTTTCCGACTTGTCAAAATTTGCTGTTTTTAGACATACTTCACTGTGTTGTTTTCAGCCATTTTTTTGACATGCTATATTATGACGTTTTTGGCCTTTTTTTTTCAAAAGTGCTATACTATGACGTGTCTCTAGAAGCTATAATATGCAGTTGTCAGCCATTTTTTCAACATGTCAAAATTTCAGATTTTTGGACATACTATTACTATGTCGATTTCAGCTCTTTTTTTCGACATGCCATCAAAATACCTCTGCTGATCTGACCATGCGTTCTTAGAAGTGTTATACCATGTGTATATGTACCTTAGAACTTGTTATTCACAGAACTGAAGAATTTAGAGTTGTTTGGCATTTGAGTTTGACTGAGTTACATTGAAGCGATTGTTTTTTTCACATTTTACTCACATGCAAACTTCACACTGAGTGTATTTTTGGAGTCAAAATCCTAACACTCTCCCACATATTGGCCAGTGTCCCTGCTTGTTATACTCAATCACACACTGTATGCAGTGCCTATCTCACATACATTTTTACTCAATCACACAGATCCACACACCCATAAATGATTCTCATCCCGGGGTGGAGTGAGTATCCCATGGTGCACTGTAATGGAACCTCCGGGTGGTTTCTGATTGGCTTGGATCACTGAACATCCCTCGGAAATCGTTGCGAGCTTCTTGTCGTCAACTCCCAGTGGGGGTTACGCTGTTGAGACTCATTTGAGTTGTTTTTTACGGGTTTTTTTCCTCATATAAGGAAATCAGTTTTTGCTGGTAACATGAGATTTAATGGAAATAAAGGAAATTGAGTAAATCTGTTTTTAGACACTTTATTGACCTTGCTTTTTATATAAAGACTCACATGTCACACTACTTAGACACGACACACGCGGCCCAGAAAATAATAAATAGTTGATTCCTAATTTACACATTTTTCAAAGAAGACACCTGTTAAAGGTCAGTCCTAACAAATTACAAGAAGTATTTCCCCTCACCTCTTTTATCTAACAAAGCAGACATTTTTAATTGAGATATCTGTCTCTGACATTTCTGCTACCACCCCATTACAAATGCGATGTATGGACATTTCAATCACATTTGTTGTGATTGTGATGCTCCCAGAACTGAAGAATTGCAATATCTCATTGAAATCAGTTTTTATAGGAACTTTTAAAATAAAAAAATCACCTAATATCTTAATACATTGTACTGAGGTGAAGAGAGCTAAGCGGTATCTTTTAGAGTAACAGGAATCTTTTTGTAATTTACATGAACTGACCCTTTAATGTTTAGCCCTAATTAATGAACCATCCGATATCTCAGTGCTGTGTAGAGCCTGGCCGATACCAACAGAGAATTAAAGCTGAAAGTCAAGGGTTCTGGCAGGATGCTGGACAACTCAGCCGCGCATCTCTGCGACTGTTGGACACGTGCAGGAGTTAGGTGTCATTTCCTGCATGGGCGTGGAAATGACGCATTACAAATTGTTTACCACTTCCCATGTCCACTACGCACCGTTAGCCGCTCAAAAATATGATTCATTTGAGAGAATAATAACAATTCCTTCAATTTTAATAGAGTCCTCACACTGGTCGTTGGCAGGGGCCTAATTGTACAGATCTGTAATTGGCTGATATTAATTTTTCTACAGAACATTTTAAATTAAAAGAAAAAAACAACTTAATTTTGGTTGTTTAAAGCTACAGTACATTTATTTTATTTTATTTTTTTGCATATTTACTGAAACTGTCACTATCCTGAGAGATAATCTGAGAAACAATTGTTCCTCCCCCTCCTCCTAGTGCTGCACTACCGTCAGGTTATAATGACACCCTAAGCACATATGACAAAAAGGTTGTTTTTTTTAAATTAATGTTACCTACTGTAGCTTTAAATTTTGATACGTGAAATCATTTAGAATTTAAAACATTCCCTAGTGAAGAAACTACAGTATCTGACGACAGTGTTTCTAAATTACCTCAAAAATATTTGCTAGTAGTTTATTATTTAAACAAATACAGATTATCTGTGATAAGCTAAAATTTGCCAATGCAGATGTATCGGTCAGGCTCTGATACAGCGTACTACATACTGTGCCTCTTGTTTCCATCTTAAATTATATACTTTACATATAAAAATACAGTGAGCCCAATGAAATCAGTACTCCCTTTTTAAGCAGTCCTATTACAAGAAAGTAGTAAAATACAACAATGGGCAAGAAAATAATACTCACTGTAAGGCTTTGACTGGAGACTTGCTCTAGGTTGAACTCTATACGCCTTGTACAGTTTCGTTTCATATAAGGATACATCAAATAGCAACACTGACCCAAAGCAGAGAACTGCACGACACTTTCCCCTATACGGGAGCTACAACCTCAAAGACTCGCAACAGCGTTCTGGCTCTAAACCGAGCAGACTGAAGCGAAGGTTACAGTACATGACGACCAGTACGACTGACTACACCTGGGTTGTCAGAGGAACTGAAACTCCAGATCAACAAAACGTTACTTTAAAAGGGCTTAACTTTCCCCCAACTGCTTTGTGCCCAATGTGTCAACAGACACCAGAAAACAGCTGCTGTTTGATGCGCTCCTCCGTCTTCACCTCCTCCTTGACCCCTCCATCATCTCTCTGACACACATCTGTCCATCTCACCGCCGACTCCTGCTCGGACAGAGGGATCCTGTCGACGTCCGTTTCCTCTTCCTCGACAGAAGCCCTGCTCCTCGAAAGGAGCAAGAAGCCCCTTTGATGCTGCGCATCCTGTTCCCTCTCCTCTTCACCTTCGCTCCTTCCGCTGTCTCTGCTCCTTCTCCCCTCTGCCTCTTCTTCCTCCTCTGTTGTGTTTCCTCTCAACCTGTCCATCTCCGTCTCCATCAGAGGGGACATGTTCTCTCTCTCCTCCTCCGTCTCTTCAGTAGATTTTTTCTTCGCCTTGCTGCGACCCCTGAGGTTGAGCATCTGAAACCAAACAGATTTGTTTGAGACAGTTTTGCGCTTTGTGCCACGTCTTTTTCTTTCCATCTCTCCAGACACCTGCCAAACCACTACAAAGCCTCCTTCATTGACGCCTCTTTCCTGTACAGTTTGAGGTTGCCTCTTTGCCTATTATTAGACTTCTCTTGAGCGGTTTTATATTTGCTGTACATCCCATATTTAGTAACACAATGTTTTAATGGCACCCTCTGTGACATAAAGCCACGTATCCTAAAGGCACAACAGACACAAGTGACAGATTTGCTGCGAGGATGGAAGACAAAGGGGAACAAACCTTGAAGTCTTTTCTCTTGCGCTGCAAAACGGGTCTCTGAAGGAAGAGGATTTGCTTGGTCGACAAACTCCCGTCACTGCAGAAAGAAAAGAACAGCACTTTCACTTCTGTTGCCTTCTGTTCTGTTGTAGCAAAAAAAAGTCGTACTGTAGTATATTGTCCAACATAGCCATAAAAAAGTCATACTATAGTATGTCATCCAAAATAGCCGAAAAAAAAGTCATGGTATAGTATTTTGTCCGAAATAGCAAAAAAAGTCAGAGTATAGTATGTCTTCCAAAGTAGCAATATTCACCACTTTGTATGCAGTATATGACGCTGCTGAATGAAAGTCAGAAAGGCTGAACGGCATGAGATGTGCATTGTGTCTGGAAATATAAATTATGACATACAGTCTCCACAAATGTAAGTTTTAACTTTTTCCCCATGGTCTAGTGTTAAAAAGTAAACATAAATTGCAATAAATCATAATCTCAAGTGGCAATACTGGTAGATCTGTAAAAAAAAACAAAAAAACAACAAAAAAAACCCAACACAAAACAAACCAACACATATCGATTCGGCACCCAAGTATAGTATATTATTGGTAGATAAACATATCGTCCCAGACCTAACAGTCCTGAGGTGTAGCTCTGTACCTGTTGGTCTTGACAATTGGTGTGGGTAACACACACATCAGCCTCCATCCATACGGAGCCAAAGACTGGAGCAGGGGAATGTAGTCTGTCTTCACCACAACACCCTGACCAGGAGGAAAAAAACACATTACAGTCACATGCAGGTAGGCAAATTTAAGCTCAGCCACAAGCACACATGCTACTTTCCTTCATTTCCACTCTTATGTAATGTTTGACAGAAACCAGCTTAAACCTTCAGTCACAAAGGATTTCTCAGAGTGCACGGCTCAACCAAAGTATTAAAAACTCGAAAGACCCACATCAACAATGGTCCACTGCTCAACCACGATAGCATCGTAGGAGGTGTTTGCGGTCTCCTCTGATGAGCTCTGGAAGATGAACACACTATCCACAGATGAAACACCATTGTCTGTGGAAACGGGACAAATTAGAGACAGAAGAGGATGTATTTGAGTCAGACAGGAGTTACAAGCTCATCTCCACTCTCCAATCTCTCTATTGATCCCCCAGTTCTCTGTGGCTTAAGCCTACTTATTCCATGGGTGACTGAGCAGTGATTTATGGTATAAGCCGTGGACTTATGGCATGTCACTTCATGCATGTCATCCATTACCAGCAGTGGAGCAGAGATCTACAGCCTGAGCTGCTTTTTCCTCTTGTCAAGAACTGGTGGAATGGAAAGCTAAGGACATATGGTGAAATAGTTACTCTAAAGCTGCAATAATCAATATCTCTGTCGTTCCCCCAATAGCTTATTTTCAGCTCCTTGTTTTGGTTTTATGGCCAAAAACATTTTGGTTCAGTCCTAACCATCTTGTTAACTTCATGTCCTGTCACAGCGACCAGACATTTTCAGGAACACTATAGACCAAGATTCTATCAGGAGCTATTCTGTGCCGATGCAAAATTAATTTTCTGTGCCATTTTCTGGTGGGGTTTGACTCAAGCTGCCTAGATTTCATCTGCATACTTTTTTTTTTTGCTATACATGACTGCAGGGTGAAAGTTATGATGGCTGACAAGAGCAAATGCGCTACAATGGCCAAAAACATATCCATTAGGTGAAAGATGCTGTAGCTTCACAAATGAGCCCAATTCAAAAATAAATAAGACAAAACAAATACAAAAGAAACATGATGAAATTACAAAAAAGTGCTGCAGAGAGCCAAAACAAACCCCAAGGGTAAGTGTGTTTTGGACTTTGCATTGCATTTGCAGTGTTTGCTATTACTGTATTTATTTTGGCTTTCTGAAGCATGTTTTTTCATTGTTTTCATTATTGTATTTGTTTTGGATTTTCTTTTGTGTTTGTGAACTGGCATCCTGTCTGAAATTTCATCACATTTCTCGTACAAAGTGCTTAAAAAAAAGACAATCAGCAATAGATCATTGCTATGGACACAAAACATACCGTTATCATCTTCAAGGTGGAAAAACCCATCAATGAGGTGTGCGCCGCTGCTGAAATGCTGAGTCATGTGGTCGAGCCAGTGTGTGTCAACTTCCATGACAAGCCCTGCCTCCTTTTGCACCTGTAGTGGCACCCTGAGTGAATAAAACCTCAGAGAAGTGTTCATCTCCTCTGTGTGGTTGTACAAGGCAAAGAGCTGCATCCCTGCAGGAACACAGATAGAAAATTGACAATTGGATACCAAAAAAGAACTCTGCATAATGAGTCTTAAGCTTAAGGCTAAGAAAATATAGATTTTTACTTTTTAATGCCACTATAATTAAATTCACCGCCGATTTTATAATAACAACAGTTGAAGAGGAGAAAAAAAAACATGCCACTTCCTATGTCTTAGCATTTTACGACTTTTGAATAAATACGGTAAGACATTTTCATACTAATAATAAATTCCTTATTTTTTAAATTGACAAATTCGGTACCTTTTAAGACTTTTTAAGGATCCGTAGGAACCCTATGTGATGATTTATGCATTAACCCCCATACAAACAGAAATGTGATTACTCACTACCCTGCGCTGGTGGTGAAGTTGTATTCTTGTCTTTCTCCGAACCCTTGAGCCGGATATTGTTATTGTTGTATGTCGACACTCTGTTTTGCCCATCTGTGCAGGTAGAGCTAGACTTTCTTTCGTGGTCTCGATTCAGTTCTGGTGAGCTGGGCCAACTGTCGGAGCTTGAGCTTTGTCCGTCTCTCTGTTTGGAAAGGTTAAATCGTTCCTCTGGGGATTCCTGGAGGTCTGGTAGATGCCGTCTGATTATACCTGCAGTTTCCAGAGGGCTGGGACACATTTGGTTCCCTTGGGCTTCTGCTTGGTTTTGATTTGGACACCACTGAACTGTGTCTGAACTGGGTTTGCTGTGATGTTGAGGTTGGTTTGTTGATTCTAGTGACTCTTTGAGGCTCATCTGTAAGGTCTGGATCTGCTCATCTTGGTTAAAACACTGAATAGGTTTCAGAGGACTGAAGTCCGGCTCTCTTATCTTGTGGTCCCGTACGTTTCGCTCTACTCCTTCATGATCTAACTCTTGAAGTTCAAAGTGGTGACGGTCCGTGTCATTATGATGTGGCTCTGTGGGATCTGTTGGGCTGATGTTGGCGCTGAAAGGGTGTCTACGTATGGGTGAAGGGCTTGAATGTAAAGAGGATAGCTCTTCAGGGTCCCAGTGCCCCAAGTAGCAGGGCCCTCCACCGGGCTGCTGGAGAAAGCCTACAAACATCACCCCTTGTTCTGCTACATCCTGGATCTGCAGGTGTAACAAAAACACACAAAAAACTCCATTGGAATAAATTTTGAGTGACACATAAATACAAAGGACGTCATTCACAGCGCCTCAAATAAATTCGCACAGTACTACAGTCAGACAAACAAAGCCTCATTTACACACAAACAAAGGCTGACGTACGAGGAGTAGATATTCGGCAAAATAACAACCACCCTAATCATCTGCAAAGATCAAATATTCAAATGACAAAAGGACCTCATTATCTCAACGCATCCGTGTGTGTACGCGTGTGACAGCGTTTGTGTGTGTGTGTGTGTTCTGCTCTCTCCCATGGAGCTCTGGTGGTTAATTGTCAGTTGATATTTGGGCTGACAGTTTTAGACAGGCTCAACGGGAGAGAAATCAGATTGCAAACTACCACCAAACAATAATGAGACACATCCTTCCCCATTACCCACTATTTTTGACACTCATACATACACACACACACACAACATATATTACCAGTCTCTCCTTTACCAACCCGACACACTCGCAATTACACAAAGTCGCACAGTTTTATCTGATGAGCATGTCCGGAGACAGATTGGGAGTGGGTGGGATAGAGAGTGCTGGAGAAATGGAAGTATAGAATTTTAAAACACACACACACACAAAACCAGCCTGTCACTCTGTGTGCCCGGTACCGCTCCTGGGTTCTTATCTCGAACTCTCTCTGGCAGCTTGTGATCTGATTGGTTATTCATGTCACGCTGCCAGTGCCTATCACATTATACACAGTGATATGCATTTCCATCCAATCAGGTTTCCCTTTGTGCTCGATGGGTGTTCAGATGCAAATCTATTCAATAGAGCACATTTTCATTTCCCATTGTAGGACTGTTGGAGAATTCATGAGCAGAGAGACTAAAAGTGAGGTTTACAGCTGATAAATGCCGGTGATGACGCGGCGGTTGGCAGGGTATCTCAGGGTTAAGTCTGTCTCATTATAGCTTACCAAACCTTCTGCCACCTTCCATTCATTATGTAGCTACTCCTGTTTCCTAGTGACAGGACGGTGAGCAATGTCACAGAAGATGCAACTAGTGGGAATCTGGTATGTTTTGCAGATTTCTTTTCGTCTTCCATCCATTTTAGAGGTGGAGGTTACCACATGGCACAGACAGGCAATAATAGGCAGTTGCCTGTAGCTCTTTGAGCCCTGTAATGTCGCGCCAACATGAGAGGCATACGCACAAAAAACCAATGTGGAGAATGAGCAGGGGGGAGGGGTCTATATTGGGGTATATATTGTGTCTTTTTTTCTCTGATATCTTTATTTTTAAATTGCTGTATATAATGCTACTTTTCTTATTTATATCTCTTTAAATTGCTGTTTTCCTGCTGTCATCTGTATCTGAGCTGTGGTAATGCACAAATTTCCTCAATGTGGGATTAATAAAGTTTTATCCATCTATCTATTCTAAATAGCTCACTTTTGGTATAAGAGTCCACAGATTTAGCATTGCACTCCTGAGGCATTGTGAGACTTGCAACATTGTTTTAAAAAAAAAAGTTGTTTTTTATTCCACACATTCCTGCCACCTACATTGCCCACAATGCAACAACATTTCAAGCTGAAACTCAGTTTTTAGTGCCACAGCAATCCCTAGGCTCCTGTTGCCTTGGGTAGAAAAATGACATGTAATGCAGAGCAGGTGGACCTAAATGCAGGAGACAACACAAACCCAAAAAGATCACTCTTTAAACCAAAGGAACAACAACTGAAAACTAAAAACCTGCAAACACAAACTAGACTGATGATGGGAAGTGCAGGTGCAGTATAAGGGGGGAGAGGCTCAGGTGAGGGGGTATAAGGTGATGAGGCAAGAACAGGCAGGCAGCTGATTGGCTGAGAAAATTGTGGGACCAGGGAGGAACAAACGAGGCTGATGCAGGGCAGGTGTGTAGATGGCAGGAAGAAACTCAGATGAAAAGAAGGATAAACGAGGCTGATGCAGGGCAGGTGCGCAGATGGGTAAAAGAGGGAAAAGCAACACACGAACACAGGAGGGGAAATAACACAATAAACTGAAACCCCAAAACCAAGAAAACACAGTCTTCAAAACAATAATCTGAAAAAGTGAAAACAAAGACAGGCTTACTTATAAAGGCTACTTAAATGAGTCTTATACATTAGCCCAGTCTTCCCAAAAGTCTTAACAAATTGGGAAACAGACTGTGACAAAAAAAAGAACAGGTATCAGATTTGCATAGGCAGTCGAAGTTCAGGTATTGGGGGGAAAAAAGGCTGGATCAGTGCATCTCTTGTACCACCACACAAATAACGAGTGTTGATTTAAAATATTTCTTCATTTAACTGAAGCATTGTGAATCCAGAAATAAACACTCCTGATGAATGGAAATAAATGGGAGCACAGAAGCAAAATTAAAACCAAATATCCTTTTACAAACTCTCACACAAGCATGCATTTTCCTAACACGTATTTTTGCTAGAACCTTACTATTTAAAACACTTATGCATATAGACTCATTTACAGGTGAGTAGCACACTTCGACATCTCACTGCAATGCACAAGCAGAGTTCAAACTCAAGAACGCTACATGTATGTGGAAGTGTTTTAAATAGTTAATAGCTGAAATACGCGTCTTGCTTTGTCTTTTTTGTCCTTCTTTGGTACAGTCACAAAATGAATTGACCACAGTGTTTTACACAGTGCTGTTGTTGCACTGCGCTGCACTGTCTTGTCTGTCCGTGCGCTGACAGTGTCCTCTTTTTGCACTGCGCCATTATCAATTATAAATTTGTTCTTCATTGCATGAGAAAAAGGACATGTGGCATGAGAGCCTGTGAAAACTGTCAATTGCCATGGTCTTGCAGTCAATGCATGAGAGTTGGAAGCCGCAGTTACATGCACCACTGCCTGTCAGGCTGAAAATTACAAGCACAGCTCAACTTTTACATGCACTATCATGTGTATGCACATGGTATTTCCCAAAATGACCGAAATGATGCGGGCGAAGATTTATATTAAAGCCATGGTGCACATCCTGGTTATCACACTAATTAAAAAAAATATTTTTTACCCCCTTAGACGTAATCTGCAGAACACTGATTGCAAAATTCGTACTCACTCTCTTGACGTAGCTCTGGATCACTTCTGGGTCAGCAGCCTGGTGACCTGCCACACACACATCTGTCTCCAGACGATGTCTTGCCCACCTCAGTTGGCTTTTCTCTGAACTACAGGGTGAAAAATAACACAATTCAGACAAATATATAGTATCAAGCATCAATCATGTCCTTTATTTCAGTTCAATTCCTCTCTTATGAACCAAAACATGTCAAATGTTCTCGTACTGTTACATTGCATTTCCTTTAGGTTTGTTTTTCTCTCCATTATCACCAGAGCAGTTCCATCACCCAGTAACATTACAGTCTAAATGAGATTCTTGCTGACATGCTCATGTTCACGAGCACTCATTGACCCAGAATGATCACAGCAAAAACATAATGTCAATTCTGGTGCAGGCTGAACTTTCCATTTAAGGAGAGCACACAATCACCACAATCACAATAGATTCATTAGATAGAAAAAGGGACTGAATTTCCTTCTGCTCCCACTGCAAGACACCATCATAAAAGGAGTATTCAGATACGCCTCTTCAGATTTGGATTGAGGTCAGTGGGAAGGCCGTGGTAATATCTTGTGCTCTGAGGCGTGAGTGACATTCTCAGCTAGATTTGAAACACTAGATCTGTCAGATTGTTTTTCTTTCATTTTTAGGGTTTTTGATGAAAGGGGATGGCGGCGATGGGGAGATAAAAGGCGGAGTTATAGGGGACAGAGGGGGGTGAGGAGGACAAAAGAAAAGGGGGGACGGCCATCACTGAAGAAAGCAGATGAAAGGATGGAGAGATGGTTTCTCTCTTTCAGCGTGCCGTTCCCCTCTGGCGAGCGCTGATGATGCAATCAACCGTCTCCACGGTGACAGGTGCCAGGAAGCAGCAGGACCACTTGGCAGGAGGGGCATCAAAGGAGCAGCCCGGCACCTGCCTGTGCACTAGAGTGTGTGTGTGCATCGGTGTTTGCGTGTGAGTGAGTGTGTATACAGTACCCTACGCCTTGAATTCACATTACAAAGCGTACACAGTACGCGGCAGGATGCCCAAAACTGTGGGCTAAGCAAAGTAACTCCTTTAATTGCGAAGAGTAAGTGACAACATATGGTTATTTAAGTGAAGAGACACAAAGACTGATCCACAGGGGTCCCCGTCTCTATACGACAGAGACATTTCTTCATCCAAATTATCATGAAGTTCTATAAGCTGATATCTGTCAGATATGTTGGAGGGAGGGTGGATCATTTGATGTATTGTAGATCACTCACATATGTTTGGGAACTGTCAGAAAATAATTGTGTTTTAGGGAATTATATATAAAGTTTGACAATAAATACTAGGATATAAGATCCCTGAGTTATATGGATGTTACTTTTATCCAACCTCCCCACATATTAATGGACAACATTTCAAAACATTGCCATGACATTTAATGGACCAATGAAACACTGGCTCTAGATATGGTTAATTCAGTTTTTGCACCAGCCACTTTGGTTGGAAGCCTCTCTGGCTGCGCCGACGAGCACTAGAAAAACACAGATTTTTAACATGACACTGCTTCATTCAGTGTTTTTACTATTTAAATCCATTTGTTTAGGAGAGAAGGAGACTGCTGCAAATTATTCGGCTCCCACTAAAAGCCTCCTGAACATCTGGATTTTAGAGAAAAAAGGGTGAGCACGCGTTAGCAGGTGCTGAATTAGTGACTGTCCGCCATGAGCTCAACAGCATCAGAGAAACACAGATTTTTCTGAAACTGCTTTACTCAGTGTTTAAGCAGTATTAACTTTTTGGTTTGTATGTTTTGGAGAGGATGAGACCTCTGCAGGTAATTTGGCTCCCAGTAAAAACCTCCAATGGACACTGAAGGAATCCTAACTGGGAGATCACACTTGGCACATGGGGGAAATTTTTAGCTACAATCTACAGTCCCCACTGCCAGATGCCTCTAAACCCCCCAAAAAAAACAATAAATATATAAAGACAAAACTGGTGTGAGAATGGAAAAGATTGACATTATTTAAGACTCAAATTGAAATGGAGCTACAATTGTATTCACAATAGGGACTTCAGAGGTCTCTGCGTACATGTACTTGGCGTTTGGAGCAGATGTGTCAATAACTTCCACAATGATTTGCTGAGAATAAAGCTCAGCTTTCATGCTGTACCAGAGCTGATAGTAGGAGAGTATGACCATAATGCTCTGCTCAAATATAGATGTGAATATTATAGTTTTTCTGAGAGAATAACTGGGTTACAAAAGAGATACACAGCAAGCAGTGTAGTCACACAGTACACTATATTATTATGTACAGTCAAAAGTGAAAGAATTGGGACAGTGAGCTAAAGTTAGACAATTTTTTTTGTGGCTGACTCATCGGCAATTAATTTTACATCAAGAGAAAGAGGTGAGGTGCAGAATTTTGCTTGTGGTAATGGGTCTCAATTGGCTTCCATGTCAAAACAATGAAGTTGCAAAAGCTGCTAACTATTATATAAATCTGGCTGCAGATGGAAAAGCTCATTTATCTTAATCAATCTGCTGCATAAATCCTTACTCCCAAACCTGTTTTCTCTATGAAAGTGGTGTTCCTGCTAAAGACAAAGGTGTGTTTGGTGTGCGTACCTCGGAGTCTCTCGGACCAGCACGGCCCTGTGGAGCTGGCGTTGGATGTGTGCGTGACGAGGGCCACAGGGATGGACAAATGGATGGACGGCGACCAGGACAAAACCCTGCGCATAGAGTTCTCTGACCTGAACTGGTAGCTCTCTCACAGAGGAGAGACAAAGCACGGACGACACCGGCACCTCTGGAGGGAGGACAATGGGTGAGAGGGGAGGGAGAATCACATAGTTAGACAATAAGAAGTCAACACATGGACGTGACAGTTTGCAAAAGAGGCAGAAAAAAATAGAAAAGAAATAGGCAAGAGCTGCAACTAAGAGAAAGAGGGAAGAAAAAAAGAAGGGGGAAAGAGAAACAGGGACAAAGGGTGTGAAGAAACAAAGACCGAGCATGTTTCATTATGATAATTCCCCCTGAACAACAACACATGGCATCTTCACGCTAAATCTGAAACTAATTACACCAGAACTATTAGCCTCTGTCCTCACTGTCACCAGCAGCCTGCTTTTTGGAAAACACACACACAGACACACAGATGCATGTATATGCATGCTGGAAACACACACTCATCCATATTACAGACACAGATAAACATATTTTTCACCTAGACTAACAGGCAGTTGAATATAGTCAAAATGCACACACACATACATCAAAAGGTTGGAAAAACAATGCTATCACATTGCCTGTTTGGGCGTGTGGTATTAGCACCAATCGCTAACACAGAGCCGGTTCCCTTATTACCAAACACAATGGAAAGAAAACCCCTTTACTTCAGTGGAAATGGTAAGCAGAGCTTATCGTATGGGAGCAAACTGTCACTGCAAATCCACCAGGGAGAGCACAATGTTTGTGAGAACCGCCCTCTCAGGGTCGGCACATTGTAGTAAAGCTCCCTCTCTGTTCACGGGGCTTTTAAGGGAACACGTGCATGCATGGCTGTGTGTTTCTGTATCGCTGAGCGAAGCCAGGTGTGTTCAGGAGAGAGAGGAGCGTGGAAAAAGAGATGAGAGAAGTGAAGAAAAGGGAGACACAGAAAGAGAGAGGCAGTTAGCAGTGTTGGAGAGAGAGAGAGAGCAGAGAGATGAGGCTGTCTGTTTGTGCCTGAATGCTTGTCATCCTTTCCCATTCAATCTCATTTGCATGGGTCTGGAGAAGAGAAAATAACCTGAATAAATTAACTAGACCCACACAAAAACACACACACACATGCACACACAGAGGGAGAGGAAAAAAAAGATGTGCAAGCCATCTCATTTTCAATTTGTTCTCCATCATCTGGCGTGTTCACACATACACACAAACATACACACATAAGAGGCTGGCCAGCCTGCTAGGACACAAGCATGTGAACACACACTCTCTTGACTCCCACCTCGGTTAAAACAATGGGAGAAAAACTCCCTGAGAAAATACAACCATCACATCATCTTGGCATAACTGCTTGGAACCACGAGAGCCTTTCATCAAGCAAACACTTAAACGGGTGTCTGTGGGGACTTATCAAAAGCAGTACAGTGATGATAATAATAATAACAGCTGGAGACTGGGGCGGGGTGGTGGAGGGGGATAACAACGATCCTTTCGCCGTAAACAGTCATTAGCTGTCATTAGCTGCGCACGGCTGGCACTCACCCACCGACAACACGCGGGCAAGGCATCGCAGCTAATTCAGGCAAGGCATACAGAAGTTATTAGAGTGTTATGTGGCGCTTTAGGCTGGGAAGCGACTTCATTTATACTGTCTGCCACAGTGGGATTTAAAGGAAGGCTGCAATTCCGCTCCAGAATGGGAACATGGGAACGGCTCAGGGGCAGAAAAGCCGGGTGGAGTTTTATAGTGCCAGCTCGTAAGGGGCAGGGAGGTGTAGTGCTGGGAGTGTGCAAAGATTGTGTGTGAGCATATATGTTTAAAGGAATACTTTGCCTCCCAAAAAATGACCATTTGTATGTCAGTAACTCACTCCATGTTAGGTTAACAGCAGCAAATCTATATCAAAACATATGTTTACCAACGCTTAACATGACTCATGCAGTACAGTCCACATCTCATTTATCCATTAGTGTGCTCAGTACTTCCTAAACTGACAGCTGTTTCTCAAACTGAGCCAAAAATGAAAGTTATCTAAGTTCTCTTCAAAGCCAGACTCCATTAACAAAAACAGCAATGTTATTTCTCTAAACACTGGAGCTGCTGGTCTACCACTGTCTAATCCATTTTTAGCATTAACCAACCACATTTCAGTGAAAAAAATGTGTGAACAGACAAAATACATGGGCCCATATGCAATCTCTGAACCCATCGGCTATTGTCTGATGATGATTTACCTTTCTTTTAGCTTTTTTTTCCACTATCTACATTCATATGTGATACATATTTAAAGAGATTAGTCTAAATATCCAGTGAATGGGGGATGTCTTGGCCCAAATATCTGGATATCTGTTTGTTTGTGTTTGACTTTGCTGAATCAGAACTGACCTTTGAAAATGCTACAGTACCACAATAACTGATTAAGGCAGTGATAGATCAGCAGCTCCCATGTTCAGCGAGGTAAAATTACTGTTTTTGTCAGTGGAGTCTGAAGAGGGCATCGACACGTTTTACTTTCAGTTCCTTTTCGGAGAGGGTGGTCTGAACTGAGCATACAATTGGATAAATGAGACGTAGACAACACTGCACTAGTTGTGTGAGAGTTTGTAAACAGATGTTTTGGAATAAATGTTGTTGGTGTTAAACATTGAGTCCTTTTACTTAATCAAAAAATGTATCCATTTTTGTGGAGGCATGCAAGAAAAACAAAAAGTTTTCTTCATAATTCAACATAACACTGGGCGAGTACTTTATGGGGTGAAGTATTCCTTTAAGGGAGACGGCTGATGGAGTGGAGTGTTTTTCGTGACTTTGAGGATCGGACAAGAAGAGTGTGGGGATATGCAGTATGTAATGGAGTGGGAATATCTGCATCCATACATGCATGTTTAAAAGTGAGATACAGAAATCCAAGGGTGCTTTGCTATTCCCATCTCCACCCTGAAGCTCTGACGACATGACAGCCACTGTTTATCGCAAGCAACGCCTCATTTTTTGACCCTGGATTTCACAAGCTGCATTCAAAGTTGTGAGAGTCATCCCCCTTCCCTCTAGTCGCTTGAAAGGGCTTATTAATTCCTTGTACAAAATCCTTGTATTTCTGTGTGTGTACTGTAAAGCATATTCTGTAGTGTATGTGTGCCACTGTATCTCAGCCAGTGTGTAGGGGCCATCTCTTCTGCCTGTGTGCGTGTGTGAACGAGAAAGAAAGAGTTTGCACTAAGCCTGCTAGGTGATGCATGGGGATTACTACTCAGAGCCAACCTCAAGGCTTATCCCTGTGCTTGCTGGAGGTTCACGTTTATTTAAATAGCCTTCTAATGACTTGCAGAGGTTTTAGGCAAGGATATGTGCCAAAACAGTGACTATAAAATAATCAGCTTCCTGGAGCCAGGAGCTCCCTACTGTTTTTCGGAATGCAGCCGCGGGGGCTGTGAGAGATGTTGGTCAGCATCTGAGCTTTGTCAAAATGAGGCCTGGTCTCCTCAGAAGGCCTGCTTCAGAGGAAATGTCTGACAAAAATGGCTGACAAGTACAGTACAAGCAGGAGAAGACAGAGTGGCACTTAAGGCGCATAAAGTATCAATGTACGTGTGATGCTGCGAGTGTGCCGTCTTTGCTGGTATTCTCTCACAGCCCAGTCACCAGAAGAAAATGTTGGCATTGTACATTTCTGCAAACCACGATTGTTTCCATTTGTGCATCTCACATGTATCTTAGCAACATTTCTGGAGTGACATAATTCTGATTATATTTATATAAGCTGTCTGGGATGTGGAGGCGTGACACCTAGGTGAGAAAGCTGCCAAGCTGCGGACCAACAAACACTCAAACCGGGTGTCGTTTTAGTGACACATGGCAGCATTTCTTTCAGCTATTTTGCCACCAAAACTTGGTGTTTCTTAGCAAGACATTGGCAGCATTATGGGGTGTTTTTTAGCGAGACATCAGCAGCATATCTGTATTTTTTCATAGAGACATCAGCAGTATTTCCAGCAGCAATTTTGCAACCAAAGCTGGATTTTTTTAAGTAAGTCAGTGGCAACATTTCTTTAAAAAAAAAAAACAACACACTGGTGGCATCTCCAGCTGCAATTTTTCCATTAAAAACTGGGTGGTTTTTTAGCGATAGATCAGAAACGTTTTTTTTTTTTTTTTAAAGTGACACATCAACTGATTTTCCAGCAGCAACTCTGCCATCAAAACCAGGCGTTTTTAGCTAGACAGCAGTAAGATTTCTTTTTCTTTCTTCCTTTTTTTTTCTTTTTATAGCAACTTATCACCAGCGTATTGAGCAGCAACTGTGGAAATCCACAGCATTTGCAACCATTATTGTGGTTCCAAAACTGAGATTTTTAAGCCACATTTGGCTTTTTCTAGCCATAATCGAATGGTTTATGTGCCTAAACATAACCACACGTTAACCACGGAATTGTTGAAATGTTAAAAAACAAAATTTCACCATACCCACTATAAAATAACGTACCAATGTCAATGTTACATATCTGTGGTTAGCACAAAGGTACAATGTCAACACTTATTTTGGCTATTAGGTTGTCTCTCAATGGGACTAAAACTGCAAAAAAGCACTATCCAGAGAAATGGTTTGAACAATTTAAAAAAAAAAAAAAAAAAAGTTTGCCTGGAAAAGTGTGTCAGGCAGCAAAGATCTCGCAAAGTGATGGATTTTCGCTTCGCCTGCTCTCTGAGCCAAATACATCAGATAGGAAAGATGTAGCACATAAGGCAGAGAGGATGTATTAGTCTTTGTCAACAGAGGAAATAATCTATCGCAGAATTCATGTGTAGGTCGTGTACACACACAAGCACAGCAGATATGTACCTCCAATCAAAATAAACTTGCCCACAGGTGTACAGTAGCAAAAAGCCACACAGGCACACACGCCCACATACGCCGCTGAGCGTTAGACACATGTTGTAAGTTTTAATGAGCCGAGTGGGTCTCTGTCTCTGCGGGGAGGCAGAAAGTCATCAGCAGAGTTCAGCTCCTCACTGTCTGCTCCAGAGACCAGCGTTAGTCACGCAGCATCACACCTAACTTACTTCCTCACACATTCTCAGATTCCTGACTCCCGCTCGCTCACTCGTTCTCACACCTCCTCGCTCTGGAGACATTCTGCTTCCCTCCTCGCTCCAGACCCTACTAACACACGCTGGTAACCTGTTTTTTTTATTTTTTTTTTATTGTTAATGTGAAGTTCATTCTCTCACCTTCACTGTCGCACCTCCTTGACTTTATTCTGCCTCCCTTCTACTCTGCTTTTTTTTTCTTCTCCACTCTACCTCTTTTCTGCTCATGCTACGCGCTTTCTTCCGCTCATTATCTGAGCACAGCCTCGACACAAAGGAGGGTTAAAATGTCACACCTGGCTCTTACATTTCATACTCGACATCCATGGCGACATGTCAGGGTAACCAATCCATTTTAAAATAGGAATAATGAACATCATGGCACCTATTGTAAAGGTGCATGTCGAGGTACAGCAGATTGGTGAGAGGCTTCTGTAGAATAAGACTTTGGTTTTGAAGCTGAAAATCAAATACATTCTCCATGTGAGAAGCACAGAACAAATGCCTAAAACACTGAACACATTTTTTCTCATCCTCCCTGTGTTCACCACAGGGTCGCTCTGACCCAGTGTGAGCAAGTCGGGCTTAGTCACACGGAAATATTTCTCAGCTGCAACACTCCTGCAGTTAGAGCAAAGCCCATAAAACAAAGGCTTACACTACATTATCAGCAACACTGTTTCTGGTGAGTTTCATCACTCACAAGTCAAAGGTCATGTTACAAACCACGCTGCACTCCTCTTCATTCCAACATTTAAACTCCTCTTCCAAAGTACATAACTTAGTTTAATAAACAGCCACCTAGACTCACATACCAAGTGATGCCGGCAAAGATGTTTGTTTTTCACTACTGTGTAGGAGTCATCAAGTCACGCTGGCAGGAAAATAATGTCATTAATAGAAGCCAAATTGAATTAAAGCATGGATTTGACCGTGGGTTTCCTCAATGTCATGGACTGACATACAGATTCCTCTATCTGCCTCCTACATACACACACACACGGACAAACGCACAAATACAAATAAATCCCTTTGCTGGGAATGAGGTCTCTCAATCTCCACAAACAATCAGATAATCCTTCAGGAATCCTTCACTTCTCTTGGTCTCTCTATCACAAATGGAGAGGGAGAGAGAGAGAGAGAGAGGCAGGCATACACCTACTCACAACCACAGACACACACACACACACACACACAAACACAATCAATTCACAGTAGCAGTGTTTATCCTAAAATAGAGTATACCCATCTTAAGCAGCTCAGGTGGCGTCAGTGAGTTTACCATATAAATGACCTGCCTGTCGGTTGAAAGATAACACTAACTCTGTTGACTAAAGTGCTATAAAAGTGTTTTGTGTGAGCGTGAATGAGCCGCCATCGCTGCTTGTCTGAACAGTGTGTGTGTGTGCGGTCTGTCTGTATCTATGTGTGTGCCGCTGCTGCCCGTGCGATTAGACAATTTATCTGCTCCTGCCTTTAGCAAAGAGAAAGACGAGCAAATCCTGTGTGTCTATTGTCTGTTTTGGTCACCATCACCATTCCGAGTTGCCAGATCTCTCCCAGCCAACACTACAGCCTAACCAATTTGCCAAACATAATAGGGCTGGCTGAAAATGAAGCCGACTGGCAAACAGACCATTGCCACTTGGCTGTGGCGTTCTGCCTGCTGTCTGTTACAGTGTTGCATTGGAAAGTGCTCTAAAACAAAAGTGGACTTCAGTGAGCTACTTGCACCTGTTTCAGCTTGTCGGGTGAAGGAGAGCATGGAGCAGGCTTGTAGGAACATTAAGCCATAAGGAAAAAGAGGTTGTTTAAAAAAAAAAAAAAAAAAAAAAAATCGGCTTTAACACTATCTGTTTCTCCTCCTCGCTCCATCCCTCTCTTCTATCTCTTCACAGTCCACACCAACACAATGGCAGAATTAGTATTTTTAGAAACCAGATGCCTCTGGAGGATTCTCATCAAACATCCTCAAGACGCCTCAAGCATGCACACACACTCACACACAAACAAACACACACCCACACATTATCACTATTTTTCTTATTTGCAAAAATACACACACAGTTCAACTGTGTTATTGTAACACATCAGCTTTAGTGTATTGTCATATTGCGAGGGAGGTGCAGGGGGATAGTTGGAGGGCACGGCTGCACGGTGCACAATATAGCTGAATCTGAGAATCAGAGAAGTCTTTGAACTCTCTGCAACAGGAGCTGCACAAAGACACAACTTCAGCTTATAAACCACTTTTCACCCTCAAGATACTTACAGTACGAAAAAAACACACACAGTTCCGCAGAGTTGCTGACCTAAACATTTCATTTTAACTGGTTAAAGTTGGAATAGCAACTGTGGCTATTTTACGAGTGGAACACACAAACACTGAAGCCAGAGTTCAGGATGACGATGCAGAAAAGGGTTCAACGGAAAGTAGACAACCGTACAAGCAACAAGGTGCTCAGTAATTCCTTTGAATTGTGACCAAATGTGAAGACACATTCCTTGGAGACTGTCCTCGCCAGAGTGGAAGTGGGACAAATGTGAATCAAATCTGAATAGAGACTGCCTGCTGCATCCGACAGCCAAGATTTGCTGTGTTTCTTGAATTTGAGCTGTTTCTGAAATCAGTTCCTCTATCACTCACTCATTCACTGCTCCCCAGTGACAAAATAAACACTCAGTGAGTTTCTCTACTGTGAGGCAATTCGGAAACTTATTAATCTTTACTTTACATTTTAGGAGCACAGAGGCACTGCATTGTGGGATTTTTAGCATAAAATAAGCCAATGGATGCTACCCACATTGTTTTACTGTTGAGAAAGACATATTTCATTGGGGTGGCCAGATGTGGCCACTGAAAATCTTAGAGTGGCGCACTAAAATCAAAAGCCACGACTGAATTCAGGAGTTTGCTTATGCAGCTAACGTGTAAAGGTTAGATAAAAACTATGTCAATGTGGAGAGCTCAAAAATTGGATAAATTCGTTTCTTATTTTACGGCTAGTATGAGTATTTATCCAATATGCATAGACTAATACAAGTACAGTTTATGTTAAGTTCTACAACAATCCTGCTTTAATGTTGTATATATCTACACATTAGTAGATTAATTTTTTTCATAAAGTGATGTTTTTCCTTCCCTTAAAAAGTCAAGTCCACTGCCTTAATTTGAAAGGAGTAAACTGATTGTGAGGAACGAAACAGTTACTGGGAACAAGTCTTCTCAACATTAGGGAGTACCTTTAGAACCCATTTCAGTCACATATCTTGCAGTGAGTGTTCAAAGACCCCTTGCTCAAAAAATGAGCGCATGTTGGCTCCCAATTATTTTCCCCAAGGGGGCCAAAGGGGAAGCCAGCAATTGTATCAAGAGGGCCCTGGTCAACCCAGCCCCAGCCCCCAGCCCCCCAGCCCCCCATCAATCATCTCAGAGAATAAGGGGATAAGATAATGGGATGTGAAGGAAAAGTTTATCCTGTGATCATAAATAAAACATTTTTATGTCCCTGCAAAAGATTTTAAAAAATCTTCAGTTGCTAGATCATCATCCTCACCCATTTTTTTGTGTCCAATATCTTTGATAGAGAAGTGTCACATGAAGAAACAAGTAACACATGACTATTCCAAGTATGCAAGTGTGGGAGAAGTCAAGTGAAGTCACATGAAGCACAAATCTCACTGGGTTTCACAAGCCCAACCCAAAAAGGACAAAGGAAAAACTCTGCACATGAATGAGTATACAACACTGAGTGCTCGCAGGAGAACTATTCTACGAAAATGATTGACATTATGTGGACAGTTGTGTTCATACCTTCTTTTCCCAACAGAAAATCCAGGAAGTGGTAGGTGTAGGCCACGCCCACTTTAGTCTCGACCTGAGGCCGTCGAAGGGTGGAGTAGATATTGCCCGGGCTTCGCCTCTCCTCTGCCTTCCGGAACTTAGGAAGCCTACAACCCATATTTCTGTGGAGGAGAGGAGAGGAGAGGAGAGGAGAGAACATCAAAAAAAGACAGGAGATGAAAAGAGAAAAACAGAGGAGGGTGCTAACAGAGACTGGAGTAGGAGACGTGAAATTGATAGAGTTTCTAAATATACAGAACACATTAGCACTTCCAATAGTGTGTGTGATAGTCGCACACAAGTCTGAACGCTATTGCTCACGTGCAAGCTCAAGCTGTGGGAAATATGTGCGTCTCTAACTCTCTCTCTCTCACTTTCAAACACACACACACACACACACACACACACACACACACACACACACACACACACACACACACACACACACACACACACACACACACACACACACACACACACACTGCAATAAAACTGAAATATGAAAGTGTCAGCCATTACCTGCTTGGTGGGCTGTGATACGGGCATCTCCTAATCAAATGGGGCTGATTGGGAGCGACATGTTTGATCAGAACGAATTAAAGCAGAAATGAGACCGATTTCCTGCCCTGTCAAGCAAAGCGACATGAGACTAGATAGACGGGGAGAGGAGAGGAGAGACGTTAAACATGTTTCACTGCTAACCAATTTAAATGTTGATCCAAGGGTAGCCTTGAAGCACAAAGAAATCTGTGTTATTGTAAGAGTTTTTCAGATTGCGTAAGGACCAGTAGATACCCTCAAGGGTGGATGATTGGAAATACAATTTGGAGAAAGCTTGAAATTTCCTTTTAAATTCCTCCTCTTCTGAATTTCAACAGGCAATTTAGACCCAAAGATTTGAGTTGCATGAAAAGAAAAGCAAGAAGAAGCGAGGTGGGACAAATGATTTGGGAATTGGAAGTGCAGGAATGATGAATGGGTGTCAGGTGTGAAGAGAGGACAAGAGAGTGGGGTAAAGACAGGACAAAAAAGGGCGTGGTCAAATTTTGTAAAGCTAATTGGATGTGACAGCGTCTGTACCCTCAAACCATCACCACAGTTACGCTAAATATCCCCGTCTGCCACGGCTTGTAAGACCCGCACGGTGAGGTGCGCATCTACATGTCTGTGTGTGCGAGTGTGTGTGTGTGTGTGTAGTGTGTGTGTGCATATGTCTTCCCTAGAGGCAGGTCTATATCTGCATCTCTGTATCTGTTTAGGGAGCATGGAGAATGACACAGTAACTCCCATTGGGCCAAGTGTACAGACATTAACTCAGCTAACGATCCTAACAGGCGACATTAAGCCTGGTGTGTGTTCGTGTGTGTGTGTGTGTGCGCACGTTTGGTGACTTACAGCTTTGATTGCGCCGTACGTGCATTTCGAAAAGGTTACAAAGTTGCAAAAGGCAGCATCCGCGATACATTTTCATACCTCATCTGTCTTGAGACAGTGCACTCTGTCATTTTAAATTTTGAAAAGAACAAGCAATTAAGAGTCATTATTCTTTCAATACAACGTGGTCTTTCATAATGAGGACAAACGAGGAGAGACGGAGGAGGCAAAGCTTCCAGAGGAGGAGAAAAAGAGAGGCAACAGTGTATCTTATCTCATTCTTCCCTCCCATTATCCTTCCCTCTCCTCTTGACCCGTCTGCTCCCCTCTTAAACTCTCACACCATTAGCTCTTCAATGTGTCATCTTGTCTGACCCGTGCCTTAATCACCTCTTTCTCTTCGGCCTCTGCTCTGCTCCTGTCCACTATCCTGATTAGGACAACTCCCTTCTTTCTACTGGTACAATGGTCTTGATTAGTCTGACAGTAAACTAGCCATTTTTGTCATTCTAACATTCTTTTCATTCCCCTGCTAACAAGAACCTTAGTATTTTATTACCAGCTCATTTTGACTTTTACTTTCACTCCATCTGTCCACTTTTGATGTATCAACTTTCCTCCAGTCTTGCCCCTTCAACCTCTTCCCAAAACTCTAGTCTCCCGATTCTGTCCTTTAGTTGATCACTGTCGCACAATCAGTTCCTCAATCAGTGGCACCTCCAGGGCCTCAAAAATATACAGAGGCCGATATGACCGTCTTTAAGAGGCTGCCACATGCTCATTTTTTTAAGCTAGAAGGTAGTGGTATCTGTGAAACTAGACAACCTAAGACATCCATTGGTAACAACCATATTGGCATAGCTGGTCGAGAAGGGGACTAAATAGCACTTCAAATTTAGCCTCAAGATATCTGAATGAAAATGGGTTCTATGGATATCGGCCAGTCTCCCCTAAGCTTCAGTATTCTTGTTGCCATTAAATGTTTTGTTCCTGGAATCAACTGGTATCAATCATGTCATTGTGGCTTGTCCGAAAGGGGGCTAAACATCGCTCCAGAGTCAGGCTAAAATTTGGGGTCCTTTAAACTCTCAACTGCAGAAAAGCATGTCAGTATGTGATTCCCTAACCCTTTGAAACCTGAACAAAGTGGCCTGGTTTCTTTGTAGAACATATCAAAAAAGGCATTGAGCAACTTTGTAAGCAATGACCCAAAAAGAGTTAGTTAGTAAGAGTTACAAGAAAAAGCCTTGAAAATTGGCACACACAAAAAGTAAAAAGAAAACTGAAAACAAACACAAGTAATTAACTTGGGGAAAAAAAGGTAAGTACTAAAATGAATATTTAATTAGAATAAATCATTACCTCAACAAGTTTTGTCTTTTTCTGTGGCTACTTCTCTGGTGATTTATCCTCAGTCTTCTTGTTCATGTTATTTTTCTTATCACCTTTTGCTAAATCTGTGGCAACTCGCAGAACATTTCTTGCCAAGTTGCTCACTGCCTTGTTTTCAAAAGAAATCAAACTAATTTGATCAGGTGTCACAAAGATCATAAATGCTTGTAAAAAGGCATCAATCCAGGTTTCAAGGGGTTAACTCCCATATTGAGATAGTTTTCAAATAGTCAATATACTTCAACAACATGATCGAATTCCTGAAATTCAGTTATGGCTTTCAGTTTTGGTGTGTCACCCAAAGAGATTCAGTGGCCCCATCTGGCCACCCCTATGAAAGATATTTGGTGGCACCGCTGTCCTCAATCATTCCTGTCATTACATTAAAATCATGCCCTTCCACACACCCTCCAAACACTGTCTGTCCTTTCCTTCTGTCTGCTGGCCCAGTGAGTTTTCACAGCTGAAGTCCCCCCCTGCTGAGCCTCTACAGTCCCATAAAACTACTACAATGTTTCCAGACAAACAGCGAGCCAGTCAAGTAGGCCCTCGGTTATGACTAAGTTGGATCATGTAGATCCGCTCCCAAACATTTTCCCTCCAGGGCTGTGCTACGCTCTGTCTGCAACAGGGACAAGGGGCAGGTTAATGTGAGGACGTTCAGCAGGGTTCATCTCTGGCTGGATATTAAAAAAAGGGGATGAAAATTAAAAAATGTAGAGGAAAGATGGGGTCAAAATATGAACATAATGACTTATCAGGAAAGACAGAAATGTCTGTGGAGGTTCGTTTGCATTCTTCTATTAGTAAGTCTTTCCTTAGATCCACTTTCTACCCCACCCTAATGCAAATCATCTCAATTTTCAAAACTGTATTAATGCATAATGTATTATTCAGAGCTAAAAGAAAAAAAAGAAAAATCCTAACAATTTGGAATAACTCGCTTACTATTTTGCTGGTGGCAGTTGGTTTTATTGCTCTCAAATAAAACCTGATTGGCTCAAGTCTTGGTCTAGACTAGCCTGCAGCTCTACTGTTTGATCCAACATCTCATCATCCTTTTTATTGTGCGCTGAGGGTTCTGTTTCAAAACAAAAAGGCCTCGCTTTAACCGGTGAACTCTGTCTGTGCGGTTTAGAAGCAGATATCTGTAATTGGACACAACGTAGAACCAAGGTGGTTGTAGTACCGGAGAGACTCAGTCGCCTTCAAGACTCGAGGCCTTTTTTGCAACATATGAGGCCTTCTTCCTCTACATGTTCACTTCAAACAGAATCTCTCGCTTGCTCTCACACAAACACACAGACAGAAAAAGGCCTTGACAGCAAAAAACATCCATTTAACGGGGAGAGACGGGAGAGAGAGAGAGACAGATAAAAGAAGTGAAAACGAGAGAACGGAGTGAAGAGGGGAGATAGACAGGGAGCAGCAGAGGGCTTCTCATTAGAGAATCTCTTGTAACTGAGAGTTTTGAAATGACAGCGGATTTACGCGAGAGCATAATCCGTCTGCGCTGTGCCACTGCTCTGCTACCTCCTATGCCACTCAGGCTGGGGGATGTCTGCTTTCCAAGAGGCAACATTCATCCCCTGCAGAGGGTGAGTTACAGATGGGCATAGACTTCAGAAAATTAACAGTAAATATGGACTGAACCATCAGAGAGGCTCTCCAATAGTTCATTTTTTTATCTTTTCCTCTGAAACCTTTATATCGTCCTAGCCATTGATTTTATAGCTACCATGTATATATTTAAATCCACCTATCAGAATCCACTAATGTGCTGACTAGCTACAGGTAGCAACAGCTGGTATGATGAAAAGTGAGCAATAATGACACTGTTTCTAAATGACCTCAAACATATCTTTGATGTTTCTGTACTGCATATGGTTATTCATCAGCCGCTATGATCACCGACACTGATGTATATGAATTAACTAACGAATGCCAATAAACTGGCCCAGTGTCACTGTCTCGCTCTAGTCCCATTATAATACTTTAACCAGCCAGTCAATCAGTATTTCCTGTGGTCACGGTATAATGCACTTTGAAGCATCCCAATAATTATGGGCTTAGCAGAGAAAATGCCATCCAGCTTCACACATGAGTCTTCACAACACTGTCTCCTGTGAATTAGCATTAACAACAGATGCCAACGCAAGAAGTAATGTGGCATTCAGCAAAATGTAACATGTGGGGAGGTCAGAGTAAATAGGGGTACAAGGACTTGATTGTCTGACGTGGTAGTTTTTTCAACATGAACATTGCATCTTAAATACTGAAGAGAGACCAGCGTCAGTGCTGGACCTAGCACATTCATCGCCCTCGGCAAGCTTCTCTGGGTGGACTCCCTCCCCCTACGACATAGGTATTTCTCTTCTTCTTTAATCTTTTATGTTTATTGTTGGGATGCACACTATTTTTTAAAATTTTTTTTTACCAATATCCACTATGCCGATATATAACAACTCATTTGGCTAATTACCAATATCAATATCTCTACTTTTTTCCCCACCTAATTTTACTGATCATCAAGTCTCTTCCGTAGCAGAAGCAACATCTTATTATGCATACTATTATCATAATGGCCCAGCAGCAGATGGAGACATGAAATACAATGCTGTTTGTAATATCGGTAGAAATCAGCATGTTGGCCGATTCCAATATTTACTTTTAAAGCCAATATCTGCTGATACCAATGACGTGCCGATATCATCATGCATTTATATCTAACAAAAACAAGATCTAATGAAAAATGATCACAAATAAACACCTTAGCTTACGAACAATAATAAATAAAAAACAATAGAAGAATATGGTATGTGTAGGGTTTTCCATGCATTCGTTTATTTGGGGTGACCCACAACCACCAAAACATCTGCCACAATAAACTGATGTCATATTTTTGGAGTTGGACTATTCATTAGGAGCGCTGTAGGCAGAGTATGTAGGCTTGACTGTTCAGTTTTGCCTTTTACAATGCTCTCTGATCACAGAGTATACTCTGGCCACAGAGGGAGCAGCAGAAAACCAGGGGCAGTGAAAGTGAAACTGCTTAATTAACCTGGTTTTCAAATTTTACATTTTGCCTCTACAGCAGCTGCTCCTCTCATCCAATCATCTGATCCGCTCTGACCGGAGTGACAGATAAATTATCCACCCTGTGACTCAAACTCCTCAAACTGCAGCTGAGGGGAACTAACTCATGATGAGCTCCACCTACGCAGTCTTCACAGACCAGCAAAAATGTCCAGATTTAGAGAGGGGACACGGACTGATAAAAAAGGGACACACACACAAGATTTAAAAAAAATAAATAAATGCAAATTTAAAAAAGAAAGAACCCCCCCCCCATCAGGTCACACAATTCTGTTATTTGTACTGCCTCCTGCATAGCTTTTGCCTTATTATTTTCTCTTTCTCTAATGCACTCTGCCATTTCCATTTTTATCTTTTAGAATGCCAATTTTTTTTTTTTTTTTTGAAGGGGGTGGGGGTAATTTTGGCACACCCCCTTGACCAGGGATTACAAATATTTGACCACTTCAGGGTCTTGAGCAAGCTTTTATCAAAAGGCGCAAACTTTCTGGCATCACTGCTGACTACAAGCCACCCGAGAAGGACTGTTTTTGTTTTGCTGCATGTAATATACAGTTGGTTGTGTTTATTTTTTATACCTGGTGCATTTAACTGATTTATAGCAAGCATCAGCAATTAAAACTTTCATTACTGGCTTCCAGTCTCCTTTATTATAGGGCTTTATGGGCCTAGGAAGCCATTAATTCCTACTGCTTGTGAGTGCACTGTCTATGCAAGGAATGGTTTTAGCCCATCAGCAGTTTGACTCTGTATTAAGTCACTTTTTATCGACGTGCTATTGTTTGACAGCAAAAACAGGAAGGTATGTGAATGAAAATGGTCCCATTGTCGTCAATACATCATTACTGCATTAAACTGGATGTGTTTCACTGAATTTGAAAATTAGAGGTGACAGACTGAGACCTGGGGAGTGGGCTTTCCTCCCACTGGGTTGGAGCTCTACTCTATCCAAGAATGGGGGAAGGACAGCAAGAAGAGGGAATAAAGAAGAGGGGGTGGCAACACAGACAGACAGAGGAGAGTGAGGAAGACAGACAGAGGAGCAGACTGGGAGCATGTCAAGTTGCCTGGAGGGAGGTGCGATTCCCTCAAGCACCAAAGTAGTCACCTCAAACAGTGTTTTAATGAGGCTGCATGGGGAGGATAAAAACAAATTATGACATTGATGTATTGGTGTGTGGTGCAGCGCCTCACACAGCCTATTTCACTCTAAAAAGAACAGTTTATTAACAAAGGAAGACTGTTTGGGCTGGGGCATCAATTTACCAAATCCTGAGGTACACTCTCAGGATGCATATAGCCATTATTTAAAATTTCTTACTCTTTCTGAGGATGACTTGTAGCAGGGTACTCAACTTGTTTGCTTGGCTTGGGGGCCAGGGGCCAGTTGCAGCAGCCCCATATGTTTCTAGGACTTTAGGATATTTCTAGGATTGTCAAACATTTCTCTGACTTTAGGACATTTCAAGCATTTCTGGGATTTAAGAATGTTTCTGGAATTTTAGCGTGTTTCTATGATTTTGGTGCTGTTTTATGCACTCTGACACCTTAAGTATACCATAAGTGCAAAAACAATTTCCAGCATGAATCTTTTTTTTTTTTTTTTTTTTTTACTGTGAATTAGAAAATGATTGGTGGCCACCCAGCACCCTATTAAGCGGCCAGAATTGGCCCGCAGGCCGAAGTTGAGAAACACTGACTTATAGAATAGGACCTGTGTAATAAACTGGATGTCATTCACTACTAATGAGCGCTTTTTCAAGTGCTTCCAAATAGATTTCCAAGCTATAGGGTGAGTGCCCATACATAGCAATGTAACTAATTGATGCTCCTTGCATTTTGTGGGTGCAGCCTAGCTTGAAATTACATGTTTCTGGTTCTCACTCTTTGGTGCGTTCAACCTCAACGTCTCTCCCCACCTCGCGCACAAACACACACACACACACACACACACACACACACACACACACACACACACACACACACACACACACCTAACACGTGGCTCGCTGGTGCTGCCCGTTAACGCCGGTAGTTTAGCGAATGGGAAATGATACATGACAGGTCGCTTACGCACCAAATCTCTCACGTTTTGACACGCGCGCGCGCGCGCGCGCACACACACACACACACACACACACACACACACACACACACACACACACACACACACACACTCCACTCCCCCTCTCTCTCTCTTCCATCTGCGCTCGAGACATCTACTCCGTCACGCATATCTTGAGTTCACTTCAACCTGTGACAGTGAGCAGAGGGCTTATTCATTTCGTTCCGCCACGGATAACAAATGGCACGCAACGCAACACAAATCAAACGCCCGGCTGAGCGTCCAAACCGAGAGGATTTCTCTCTGTCACGAGTGTTTTATTGTGAAAGGTTTCCAAACACTTCTCTATGACTGCTGACCTTCATTTTAGGAGAGCATTTTCGCCTCTATACATGTCTATAACTCTGTTTAAAGTTTTTTTTCCCAAACGTGTAAAATCACATGTTTAACAGCGAGGCACGATAAGAAAGACAAAAATATTATTTAAAAATAATTCATTTACGTCCGGTCAGTTGTATAGGCTAACAAATGTCAACACAATTTCGTGCCAATTATTGTTTTGCTAGTAAAAAAAAAATACAGCCAAGAGTTGGACTCACCAGTCAAGTCGTGTGCAGTGAGCGCGAAGTGAAAGCTGGACTGAAATCTTCCTCACACTTGAGTCTGTGGATGTGCGTCCCTCCTCTCCTCACTGTCTGTCCCCGTCACTGCTGCTGGAGGCAAACACACACATCAGGTCAGCTGCTTAGATCCAACGGGAACAAAACATGAATCCTCCATTTACACACTACAACTGACTGCTGCTGGATCTCACGGGCGGCTCATGATAAACACTGCGTCTACCTCTCAGTCACCAGCGTGTGTGTGAGGAGGAGGAGGAGGAGGAGGAGGAGGAGAGGGCGCTTTATACTCATCCTCTCTCCTCCCTGTTGTTTCTCACTCACTGCTTTTCAGGTTGGGATCACTTTGGGAAACAATATGAATCCTATTGTGGGCTTTTATATGAATAAAACTGCCTCAGTGACAGTAAATTACTTTCACCCTTTGAGACCTAAGCAACACGGCCTGATGTCTTTTAGATAAAGAGCAATGAGCAACTCAAGAGGAACTGACCCAAAAATGAGCACAAAAAAAGTAGAAAGCACAAGAATATTTACATGAAAACTTGAAAAAACAAACAAAAGAAAAAGTAAAGGACAACAAAAAAAGGAAACATGAAAAAAGTGCTTACAAATAACAATGATTCCTAAAATTTTTTTTTTATATATAATTATGATAATTATGTTTTTTTTTAACATTTGCTCTAACTTTTTAAAATAATTTTTAAAATCTACTAATTTCTTGCGTTTTGCAGAACAGTTCCTCTCAAGTTGCCCATTGCATGTTTCCTATGTTTAACAACAGACAGCAAACCAATTTATTCAGACTTTGAAGATTTAAATACTTAACGTATCTGAAGGCAGCACAAGGAAAGTGATGCTGATCCGTGTTTCAAAGGGTTAAAAGTGAGGACAAAATGTAAAAAGTACCATAGACATAAGCAACTTCAACTGTATCCAGATATTTGAGCCCCAATCAGAACAAGTCCTACCAATTTAGCGATATGTGCAGGTGCTTTTTAGAAATGTATTTTTTAAATAAACAAGAAATAATAATAAAATAAAGTAAGTAATTTACTGTCCTCTACAAAACAAGCATTTTGGTTTAAAAGCAAAACAACTTTTCTTTGTTGAATTAGATAGGAGGACTTCCACAAAAATAATAGACCAGAAAATGACCATTCATAAGGTTTGAGGCTAATAGACAAAAACTGATTTTACTGTAGTCTATTTAAACACAGCATTACGGCTCAGAGGTCTCACTCTGGCTTTCACAATATTGTTCATACATTATGTGTGCTACCATTACACAAGTTGGTTCAGTGCCGTGTTAACTGGCACCATGTTACAATAAAGGGGTCCCCAAAAGTCTAGGGCAGGCCTTTGCCCCAATAGTCAAAGTGCTAAGATTCTGGCTCAGTGTGTTCGTCACACAGGGATGTGGGTCTCAAATCAAGGTTGGAGGTGTTTGTGTTTTTCAGGGGTCTCCTTTAGTAAATTCATATTTCATAAGAAGCTATCCAGACTAATCCATAATTCAGAAACGTCTGACAGGGGAGTAGGTGGGTGGGGCTGATGGGTGGTCACGGGCTGGACCAGGCACCCTGGGGAGCCCAGTCACACTACCAGACTGTGACAAAAACAAAACGCTCTGTGACCAAAAGATGATGGGCCTGTTGCCAGGGAAGACAGGGAATCCAACCCTGACTGAAAACCAGCAGCCACTGACAGGCTTACAGAGGCTGGGAACAACAGTCTGAAATCCCCGTGCTCCAGCATCCAAACATCCCTCTAAAAATACACAACCAGGGTTGAAAATGATGCAAGGAAAACTAAAGACCTTCAAAAGCTTAAATAACATACGTCAACTTTTATTTATTCAAACCAAAACATCCAAACCCTCCAAAACATGAACACTGACAATAAACGAAACCCAACAGTGCAGTGCCCAGACTCTCTGAACAAAACAACTCTAGCACTACAATCAGATGTCTGCACACAGAAGACCTCGAGGTCCATGTCCTGATAAAACTATGCAGCACTAAATCAAGAGAAAGAAATATCTGTGACGTACACCCAAAATCAAATGTGCATCTCCAACCACGCATATCTGCTCTTTTTCTGTGTAAATTTAAAGGAAAACAAATGAAGTGCACTTAATAAAAAGAATATATAAAATAATCATTGCTTTTGTAGGACAGTAAAATGCTTTGTGCAAGATCACCTGCGACTAGATTAAAACCCAAAGAGAAACAACCAGTATAAAGTGAACCATGTACAGTGTGTTTTTCCCCCAAGACAGAGAGCACCTTACTCTAAATCATGTCCTTCATTTTCAAAGTGGATCAAAACTGCTTTCCACTTTTTTCTTCCTTTCAAATGTGAGTTGATTGACAAGTAATGGGGAAAAAAATGATGCCGTGATTGTCCTTGTGTGTGAACCCCTGAACTGTTCGAGAAACACCCAGTCACAGGATGGGACGGTGTAGAAACAAAGCACACAGATGATATGTGTGCTGCAACATGCTCTGAGGAACTCAATTTGAAAAGCCTGACCAAGACAATCAAATATACTGACGAGGTGCTATAATGTGACAAAACTGCCGTCCATTTACTGCCTCGATCACCACCCAATGCAATAGAGTAGATCACAAAATAAATGTGAGTGCTCGAATTTAATGGAATGACCAAGTGCCCTTATACTGTAGTAGAAAAGTTAATGAAATTTCTTAATCAGAGGAGCATTAGACCTGAACTTGAGTTAAAGTAGCGTTCTACTTCAAGACACTGTTACAAAAAAATACCTTTTATGTACAGAGAGCCCTTGCAGAGAATAAAAAAAGCCCCAAACAAACATTTAAAATAATTCCAAAAATAAATAAACATAAAATATAAATAGGCACAAAAGGTGAGCTTAAAAGTCTTCCATTTTTTCTTTGGGATAACTAATAAAGGCAAACAAAAGAAGAGGAATGTGAGCCCATGTTATCAGCTGGTAAGGTGAGGGTGCTCTGCGCCTTCTGTGCGTCTGTCACTGTGATCCATGTGGGTTAAAAACGATTTGACTACACGACAGTGGTCCTGACCAGTCGTGGTCAAAGTGATTGTGATCAAACTAGAACAGTGGAAGTGGAGAGCTCCTGCAGTCTGGTGTTAAAATGGGTCTCAAAAGAATCTGAGGGAAGGGGAGGAGAGAGGAGGGCATTCAGGAAACAGTGTGAGGCGTTGGGTTGCTTCCAGCCGTCCGGAACATCAAGATGTCATCCTGTCTGCATTTTGACTCACTGCAGCCACTGTGGCGTTTATCTAAAAGAGCAGATGAAAAAAAAAAACATCACAAGCTATGAACGGTTCCCTCCTTCATTAAACATACCCAAACAGGATTAGTCCCATTAAAAGGACTATTAAGCAAATTTGTGTAACTGTAGTACAGAATGAGAAGACTCTGAGGACAGAGAATTATAGGACTATTGCATCAGGGTTCATACAGACAAGGGCAAGTCAAATTCAAGGACTTTCAAGTACTTTTTCAAGTCCTCATTTTTATTTTCAAGGATAAAATTGTTTTCTCCACAACCATCTGTTTCAAGATAACTGTACAAATTGTAAATAAAGTAAAGGGTTAAACTGAACCCCCGGCCACTGGGGGTTTGTACATTGGGCGTCGGCTCTACAAGATGAGCTACACGGCACCCCACAGAGATCAATTTGACAGGGTGCATTTAGGGATGTCAAGATTTTCAAGATCAAGATTTTTTTGGCCAATATTAAACATCTGCCGATACTGATTCCCATTCCCTAAAGTGTGCACTGTGCAGCTGTATTATCGTTCCTCTACAGAATACATCTGCACACGTTAAGTGCCGATCAAAATCAATCCAATGTATATTCTTGACATAGAAAGGAGTGTCTGCTGGGGGCAATACAACTTGTCTGAAAAGCAAGTGTCGTTAACTAGCTGGTGTTTGCTGCTGAGATTCACAAGATAACTATAATGACAGCTAAGCACCAACCTAGAGGATTGTGACCTGCTCTTTCCAAATCAATTGCACTGAACCAAAAATACATTTTGAGATTAACTACGTCGCAAACATAGCTAACTGGAGGGAGCGGAGCCTAGCTGAGGGACGGTGAGTGGCAATGAAGAACACTAGTCATGTGGGTGAGAAGCACCACAGTGGCTCTATGTCAGCAGCTCAGACGCTTCCCTCTGTCAACTCGCTGTCAGTTAGGACAGATGTGTGCATGATACGATAAAAAAAAATATTAGAACGGAGAACTTGTTTTGCAAGACTGTAGCTGACTAAAAAAATTACTATAAAAATAAACATTACTAAAAAGCATTTTTTCCCCTCTTTAACTCAAAATAGGCAAAATCATAATCTCCTTGGCAGAAGTAATAATGCCACTTGACAACAACCCTGCACACTTCTCTCTTAGTCATAAATAGTCATAGCGAGTCATAAAATTATAATACTAATATCACTTCAGTCATATTATATATGTTGACACAGTTCTTAAGAAAAACTGTTGAAGCCTGCTGATGCTCTTCATGACAAACTGTTACCCACTTTATCCCTGGAACAACAGCACTTTGTTTGAAACAGTGTTTTTACCTGGCAGGGGGCTCAGTAAGACTGTGGACTACATCACAGTCATCATAGTCTGGACGCCACAGTCCACAAAGTTCTGGAAAAAGAGTACAACATTACAAAGATTTGTGTGAACAATCTGTCAGAGATGTTTCAAAGACACAAAGAGCCAACGTAAAACAGGTTCTCAAAAACTGTCAAGTATACAAAACATCAGATATTTATCACTAATATAAGAACTTATTGTTGATGAACGCGGTCCAGTGATGGGAACACTGGCCAGACAACACCATCTAGTGGCCTGCATGAAAATTGCACATTGAGGACAATTTGTTGCCACAAACGCTACTGTAAAATAAATGAAATAATAAAACAAATAAACCATTAAACTTCATCCCGTGGATTTTGAAACTCTCCGTCAATGTTTTTTTCCCCCCACTGGTCTCACAAACATCTCAAATGAGAATGGATTTGCGTTGTTTTGAGACTTCATTATAGTGACATCTAATGCACAGTCACCTGATTGACAGGCTGATTCCTCTGGTCCGCCATCCAGTGAGGTGGAGCGTACTGTGTGTGGGGGGAAGAGGGGTCAGCAGTGAAACAGAGGGCAACAGACAAATCCAGAATCGCCTCTACAGGAGATGGGGAGGCGCGGAGGGTGGGGTGGGCAGGGACAGGTGGATCTAAGTCAGCCTGAACCCTTCATCTCATATGCAGGAGCATATGTGCAGTGCCCTGGAGACCCTGCACGGGATGCTGTTGTCTAATTAGTGTGTGTGAGTGTGAGTGTGTATACCTGGTAGGCGTAGGCATTCTGTGCGTAGTTCATTGGCATCTGTGGGATTATGACCCCTCCAAAGTTGGAGTAGGAGTACGGCTGGTTAAGAGAACAAGGAGGAACACTTCAAACCACAGTACGGCAAAGTATGTTTTTATAGCCAACAGAGAAAAACATGTTAAAATACATACTGTTCTTAAAACAGACTGAAAGGCTACAGAAAAGGCGTTCTTCTAAGTATTGCACGATGACTGTTAATGTTTTCACAGTTGGTGTTGTCTGAATAATTCAGCAACTTGGATATTATTAGCCATGACATAAATCACGCCGTAGCCAACTTTATTTTTTCATATCCTTTGTGGTAAATTGAAAAGTAAATTGATAAATTGTTCTCCACCTTCCACCTCTATTCTTGGCTGGGATAATGAGCCAACTTCCCCTCAGAGAAAATAAGATTCATTTTATTTTACAATGTGTAACTGAGAGAAAACAAAGGTGTGTGTGACAGCATTACTAATGCCACACACGGTGTGTTTACTTTGCTTGTCAACTTTGCTTTTTAAGAATTAAATCTGTCTACCTAGTGAAATGAGATTCTTGATAGCTTGGCTATGTGCATTACCTGACTGTACGGGCTGCCTCCACTGAGGATTGGCGAAGGTTGTGCCATACCCCCTCCCATGGGCGAGCAGCAGGCGCAGTAGAAGTACTGAGTGGGGTTCATCCAGGGAGCCGGGCCAACCAGACGGGAATGCATGGACCCTAGATGAGGAAAAAAAATGACAAAAATGTATGAAGCACCTGTGGCAAAATCTTGAAGTTTCACTGCCAAACGAGCAGCCGATGAAATTCTTCATAAGTGTTTCAGATTACATACGAGCGCTCCTTTCCTTCATGATGGCAGGTCCCAGCTTGAGTTTTCGGCCTTTAAAACTGATCTGTTGCTATGGCACAAAAAATATGAAGAGAGGAAACATTATTCTCAGTTGGAGTTGAAAAAAACCCAGAACGACAGCTCCACAGAAAGACATCCGCTCACCTCAATGATTGACTGAATGTTGACATCTTCACTGAAATACACAAACCCGTACCTACATGTAGGAGTACACAAAACTCAGAAAATAAGTAAACACATTTGGACTCAATATTACAATAAAATACTGAAAAAAGAAATTAGCGAGCTCAAACCATGCTAATTAATATTCATAAAACCAATATGCAAATGAACAATCCCCCAGATCACACCCACACACTTTCACAAGTTAACTGACAAACACAGAGAACATACTCTTTATGGAGCAAAATTAATGACTCAAAACGATTTCTGTATTTATGCTTAATAAATACTGAAGGTCACACGACTGCAGTGCAATACACTGATGCATAGTTCATTTTCCTTGTCTCTTCTAATCCCTGAAATGAAAAATAATAGCTCAGACCCATTCATTAAAAGCTAGCTAGTTTGTGTTATACACCCAAAGTACACTGCAGCAACAACAGTCAACTTAAAAACAATAGGGGCCCAAAAATTGTAAACTTAGCACCTACAACCAAGGGTAGAACTCACCCTTTGCAGATCCCTCCACGGTATGTGATGATTTTTACTTCCTTGACAGCACCATATCTCGCAAAGAATTCCCGCATTTCATTTTCATCCACCTGAATGTTTAAATCAGTTTAGAAAAACAAACAGAATTTTACTTTCTATACTTCTTTTTATTCTGCACTGCATTGTATACTAAAGAAAAAAGCAAACAGTACACTTGTTCACAATGTGCACTTCAAGGACACTAAAACAGTAGTTTCCAAGATTTTTCAACCATTATTTATGTAAAAATTATTAAATGCAGATATGGTTGTATTGCCATGGGTCCCTTCTCGATGATTAAACATTGGAATGAAAGATTCATCTACTAGGTTCAAGTGGCGAAAAATTCAAATGTGCTATGACATTGAAATTTTAATTCAAGGTAGAGTAAAACTTTCAAGTGAATACATTTTTATTTCTGAGAAATGTGTGGGCAGCATGCGGGTAGGAGAGCTATTTTATACTTGATATACTTGGCAGCAGTCTGATTCTGATAACATAATTATGCCAGTGCAATTTCTTTTTCTGCTTTTGAGTGAGCCATTTCAAATATGTGATTTCATGCTCAAAACAGTAAATGACTGAGTTAAATATATAAACCCAGATTAAATCTTAATTAATTAAGCTGGCATTAGAGCTTGGGCCCCAGATCAGTGACTGGAAAAAGTCAGTCATTAAGTTCCACCAGATGTAATATATGAACAAAATACTTCTGATCTTACCTTCATGTCAATCCCACCGACAAAGAGGGCATTGGGAGTCAGTTTGCCTTCAGGCAGAATGTAACCATTAGACAACTTCAGGGAAGGTGAAGTCTGGGTGCTGCTCCTGGGCTTGTTATTATCCTTACAATAAAACAATAAAAAATTGAATTATTTAGTTGCATGACAGGAGGAAAAAACAAAAGAGCATTCCTAATTTTATATCAGGGCCAACATTTAAAAGAATACTCGTGATCAAGTAACACTGAAATGACTGGCAAGCTTTCATTGCGATGTAATATACTTTCTTAAACTTTCCTTCTTTAGGGTTGACACCCCAGGTGAATGTTTACAAAATTTTAAGTAATAGATGCCACCAATGCCTTACTTAAAGTAAGACATTTTTTGTTAAATTTTTTTTTTTTTTTTTTAAATGCTTGTTTAAACACGCAAATGGAATATTATCAAATTAAATATGCACTGATATGGACAAACTTCCAGAACAGAAACCCTGGATAAAGGTTCAAATATGAAAACAAACCACAACAAAAAAAATCATTTTTCGTCTTGTTTTTAGGTGTAAAATGTGATAAAATTAGGCTACAAATGACAAAACCCTCTATAAAAAACACAGAAAATAAATAACAATAAAGCTGAAAAGTTTGGTGTATTTATGTGCTACTAAAGTGAAGATTTGTGGATCAGATCATGGGGAAAAAAATGTTTCATAAAATCACATACATTTTTTTCCACCAAGAATATGAGACACAGTTGAAAATTTAAGTAATGATAAAAAACTCATAGATATCACCATAAAACTTACCCAAACTCTGATTGTTTACCTTAAGACTATTTTTAATATTACAAATTAATTGAAATTGTATACTTAAATATACAAATGAAGATTATCTAACCAAATATAACATTTGGTATTAATTTCTGGAACAGACATCTGAACTGAATTAAACACCTATATTGGTATTATCCACGTTTCTTTCCACTATACTGAAGAAAGACACGTTGTGGAAGCAGAACAGCCCAAAGTCTCACAACCGACCAGTGCTTGAAAAAAACTGCTTTCACTTAGGGCGTGTCGCCTCGTTCTCGGGGGAAAAATAATACAAAAACAGGATAATGATATTTTACAGTGTTGTGCTAAACGTTAAATTGACTCCGACGACCAAACCTTGACATGTCCGACCGTGAAGCAGCAACAAGGTAAACGGCAACACCAAAAAGTCAGCAGGGACAAGCTAAGTTATCGTTAACATTATTTGTTGCTGGCTAATGTTAAACGCAGCTCAACGCTAACTGTGTTAGCCCTAGCTAATGTTAGTTAGCCGCAGCTAGTGCGCCTTTTTCAGTTTTCAAGGGGAAGGTCGCTAATTATACGGCTAGCTAGCAACAAGGCTAACACCGTGGTTAGCTAGCATAGGGATTAACAAGTCAACAAACGCCTTTGATTAAACACATCGATTATATGGCTAGAATTGTAACAATGTAATTATATGCACATAAACGTTTAAGTGAAACTTACCATATCTAAAAATAGTTAAAACTAATAGGTTAGCCAGATACGCTCCAAAGCAAACTACAGCGCTCCTTCTGCCTGACAACAGCCACCTCACAGCAGCCAAAACCACGCCTAGTCCACATGACCCATCAAACATCCTATCAAATGATAGATATGTAAATGATACAAAATTAAATTTTAACAGTCCTGCGCAGGGCTAGGTAGGACTACTTTGCAACTGAAACATTTTTACACTTTTAAAATCCGACCAGAGTCTTGCTCGTCGACATACTGATGTTGATATATCATCATATAAAAGCTGGTAGGCTAGTGCATCTATGTAAATTTAATTGAAATTTATGATTGACATGCTAGGTAAACATATGCAAACAAAACAATTCTTAACCCTCTATGGTACAGCGTTGCCACATGGCAACAACCCCATTTTAAGCCTTCTACACACAGATAATACATTCAAAGTTATGATGCAATGCATTAAAAAAGAGGTGGGGTTCTAAGTAAACCAATTGCAGTGTTTAAATTTGTCACATTACTTTCTATAGGCCATTTTGAAACCCTTTTCTGCAGACATCATGGACGGGAGGAGCCTCACCATTTGACGCCTAAAAATTCAACAAAAAAAGTGTTTTTTTGAAGTTTTTCAATGGGAAAAAAAATATACACTCAACAATAGGTTAGTTAAGTTCATTATCATGTAGTTTCACTGTAGTCGATCAATAAATAATAGAAAATGTTAAAAATGTGTACGTTGCCATATGGCAACACCGTACCATTATGGATTGCTAGCCTGGCATGTTGATAACATTTTGTATATAGGCCTACTTTGCAATTGCATTGGTGTACACTGATCTTCTATAGTCTATAAATTATAATAATGCACTTTGTGAGTCCTTTCCACATTGCATATGATGATATTTGACACATCTTTCTTCCATTTACAGAATGAATGCAATTTTTTTTTATGGTACATCATGAAAAAGGCTGAACTAGCCCTCCCACTAGATGATAGTGAAGATGACAAAGAATTCAGTGACGAGGAAAATGAGCTGCTGGAAACACAGAGTGAGAGTGATGAAGACAGTGAGACCGATGAAGATTATGAGCCAGAGAATGAGGACAGTGGGGACAGTGAGGACAGAGACAGTGAGGGCAATGGAGACAGTGAGGAGAGGGAGGACAGTGAGGATGAAAGTGAAGTGACAGGTATTACCAGTAAGAGAGTGCAAAATGGGTAACATCTTGACCCTAACCCTGTTCAGGCTACTGGGGATTGTTTATACTATAACATGAGTTTTAAAATAAATGTTACATACAATTTTAAACAAAACTCATGTTTTCATTACTTTCCATTATGGTACGGTGTTGCCATATGGCAACGAACCCTAAAAACTACTAAAAAAATAATATTTTTTGAAAATGTCTCTTAATTATGTTTACTTGGTCTATTTTAAGACAAAAAAAACACCCCAAACATTTTTTTACCAACTGGGATCATAGTGCGTACCATAGAGGGTTAAATCACATGTAAGATGAGACTTATTCTGTGAAGTCATTTAAAATTTCCACCTTAAGGCTTTGTTATTTTTTTAGCCTAATTTGGAGTCACTTGTACTGTACAGGTGGTTGCTAAACTATCAGAAATGGGTAAAAGTATGTGCATGGACTAAAATAAATTTCCAAGTCAAATGCAGTGCCTCTTGCTTATTTATTGAAATTCTGCAGATATGGTGTTCCGATATGGTGACTTTATAGATATGTAGCCTCTTATTGTTGTTGTTTTGTGTCTTTTTTGTACTTGTTACACATGTCTGTGGTTTTGAGCCTCTCTGTGCTCATTTAGTGTCTCTTTGTAATTGTTTTGGTCTTTTTCTAGTTATTTTTTGTTTGTGTTCATAATGTTTAAATGTTTGTGGCCCCTTTTGTAGTCATTTAGTGTCTCTTTGCAGTTGCTTTGCATTCCTTTATTGTCATTTTATTTCTCTTTGTGTTTTTTTGACCCCTTTTGGTAGTCCTTATTAGTCCCATTGTGTCTCTTTGCAGCTGTTTTGCATCTCTTAAGAGTTGTTTTTGTCTCTTCGTTGTCATTTTCTTTAAGGTCATGTTTATTGTCTTCCTGGTTGGTAAGTGTCTCTGGGTTAAATTTTGCAGGTGGAGGCTGGGAAAGGCCCCTGACACTGGACCTTAAAACCTATGACCTCTGGGCCTCACTCGGCCATACCTGAGGAGGGCGGTGGCTGCCAGCAGAGGGCAGAATGCAACTACTGGATGGTGCTGCTTTCAGGTGAACTAAGTGAGACAAGCCAAAAAATCAAACCCAAATCCCTTTTTTCTGGGATAATTTTTAAATGTAGTTTATATTGCTAGTAGTGCTTCTGTCGTGACCATATTGCACACATTGGCTCATTGTAGGCTTTACAGTAGTGCCTCGGTCAACGCCCACCATAAAAAGTTAACATCTTTCACACTTGCTTTGGCAACGTAAACATATGTTTCCCATCAGCTTTTCATTGAATTTAACTAAATGCCATCCTACTGAAAAGCAGTGCCCAACAATATGTTAAACCCACCACGGTTTCAATGAACCTTTTGCTGTTTTGCAGGATGTTGTGTCGACTTGTTCCCCTGTTGATGTGCATTTCCCCGATTTAAACCTGACCGAAGCCCTTCGCTTTTTTTTTTTTTTAAATAACCTATATGCTTATAGCTCTTTGTGTTTTTAAAAATACTAACATAATTCTTAAAAAAAAAAAAAACTATTTCCGTATTTAATTCATTTATTGTATATATTTATTTTCGTATATTTTTAATATTCCCGCTTCTCATCCCCCCCTCCCTCCTTCCCTCCTGTTGTGTTGCTGGGCTAAACGCAGCCAAGGTGCTGAGGTTACCATAGAGACGTTCGCCGGTGAGCTCAACTGTGTTTCAGTTTTGTTTTTTCAAACTCTCAGGCGCTTAATATAATGTTGGTTGTGTCATTTGTTCAGTAGAAAAGTATCAGCTTAATGCGTCCGAACTCTGCCGACAACTTTTGTTGCCGGTGGACACTTTGACATAAAATATTTAAGCTAATGCCACGCGCAATGACTGAAATCCTGCCGGCATAACGTTACAGACCGACCGATACAAGGTAAGTGATATTAACGGTTGGGTACAACCGTGTTTTTCAGCGTTTGTGTAGTCTTCACCTGTTATAAACTGATTTTTAAAAAATGGGAGAGCCTGTCTTTTGCATATTCAAGTTTTGTGTTTTTTCTCCCTTTCATTGTCAAATAAGTTGAACATCATGGATCGGCTAAAGCAGGTAAGGTTAACCTAGTTTATCTGTTGGCTACATTTTCACACTAAAGATGCCTTTATATTGGTTTGCAGTTCACAAATTAAACATTCAGTTTTACTGAACAATGTTGAAAGTTAATATGGGCTTGTATAAAACTTTATTTATTTTGTGTATGTTTTGCATGCAAATGGTATGCACTAATATCAGCTTGAAATGAACAATTAAATGCATGCCTGTTTATCATATTTTAACTTATCATATCATTAAAATACAGTGTGTATTAATAGACATTTTACTGAACATTGTACAACTTTTGAATAAACAAGGCTTGATAAATAATAAGATATATTGTTTTAATGTGATGCTTTGCGCTTGTGTTGTTTCTTTTATTTTCATGGTTGCAACCTTCACTATTTTTGTTCAAACTACAGATGGAGGATGACTCTATCTACAATATGAGCCAGAACACAGGATATTCAGTCCCCCCACCTTTGCCTATGGCTTGTAACACAGAACCATCAGAACTGTATAAAGTAAGAATATCAAGGTAAACACATAAACCTTTGGATACTATACACCATCTTAACATTCAACTTGTTATTTTACCTCAGATCGTCATGAGGCACAGTCATTATCCACCAATCCTCCAGACCAGTTCTTGGACCCAAGCAGCTCCTTTCAAAGAGCAACGTCACCATCGTACTCCCAGTGAATCTATTGGAAATAACTACAGTCCCCGGGCCCAGAACCTGAAGATTATTAAACTTCAGTACAGACGACACACTTCCCATCAATCTTTGGCAAAAGCAGCGGGGCCCTGTATCCTTTCATGTTCCTTTCAAATCAAACCCTGGTCCATGTTACAAAGGGAAGCCTATCTGAAACAGCCTGAGGTTGCAATGTTCTTTAGTTTTGAAAATCTGATTATAATTTAAAATATGACCACTGCTCTGGGAACTTCTCAGAATGGATTTTTGTTCTTAATGAGGCATTATTTTAGCATCCACCCCACCTGGAAAGAGACAAGCAATTACACCAAGGAGAAGGTAATATGTGTGCCCTTAAAGCAACACATTTCAGCTGCAGTTCATCCTTTATGTTCTTCTTATTCCTGAGGCATTTGATCTGATTCGTTCATGTGTTCACAGAGATACGTCCCCTCATGCTTCCCTCTCACCTCAACCAAGGCATAGATTGAGAAACTTTTGCACTCCCAGCAGCCGGCCTATGAGTCCTAAAGAGCAGCTGGACATCATGTACAGCCAAGAGGAAAATATGAGGGTCATGCAGGCAGGACCTAATGAGAGAGACCTGGAGGCAAGTATCAGAAATGAACGTTTAAGTTGCTGATTAGAATTTTGAGTGTCCTTTTTCTGACACATTGCTGCTCCTCACTTTTCACACACAGAGGTATAAACATTACATCACCACTGGTGTTCCCACCTCAGTGCTGGCCCCTCAGCCACACCTGCAGATGATGAATATCCTGCGCCTGCTGCCTCCCGATGCCTTTGATAGTAGTAAACACCTCCAGATTTTGAGGGCAAACCTGGAAGAAGAGGTCAAAAGAGATTATTGCTTCAGCCTCAAGGAGAGCATAGGTATTAAACAATAAAGTGTCAGTAAATCTTTAATGGAAGTATTGCTTTTTTGAGACATTCTTAGCATACGCCAGTATCACGTCAACATTCATTTTTTAGAAAGTATGACCAAAATATACACAG
This sequence comes from Plectropomus leopardus, assembly GCF_026936395.1. Taxonomy (NCBI): domain Eukaryota; kingdom Metazoa; phylum Chordata; class Actinopteri; order Perciformes; family Serranidae; genus Plectropomus; species Plectropomus leopardus. The sequence goes on along the minus strand of NC_142192.1, from coordinate 15,942,247 downwards.
AACTCCACTTCAACTTTTTTAATGTTTGTTGCTATCTATATTTCTGTTGATGGTGCCTTAATTAACTAATATTTTCCTCAGAGAAGAGTTACCTCCTTTGCCTTGAAAATGACATTTGGTGTTAAATCTGTTTTGTCTTCCATGTTTTTCATTTTCAGTGGAGTACATCCTAATGGACCCATCTGAGCGCCGGAGACTGTCCATATTCAGCGTCCCCAAACCCTTTCCCAGGAGACTGATCCGCACGCCAGTGCCCTGGGCAAGCAGTTACAAGGAGGCCCACATGTGGCAAAGCCAACACCTGTTTACTGTCAGTCACATAATGGTCCTGCTGCAGGATGTCTGGCTAAGCTGGTAATAGAGCATCATCATTGTAGCTTATGTCTCAGTAATGTAACAAAACCTTTTAATAGGTACAGAGGTGCTGTTTTGTGGAATTCATACTTACATACAGTATTATTGATTACAGTATTAAGATTACACTCTTGAATGGCTGGAATAAGAAATAATTGTTAGGTATATGTATTTTTTTCCATTTTTTTCCTATTCTTCTTTTTTTGTTTTTTCTTTATTTTGTAATAGTCTGTAGCCCCTTTATTATTTGTATTTAATTTATTCTGTTTATCTGTCTACACAAGCTCTTGCTTACTTTAGATAAAAATGTTTCAGAGTTTATGTAGCTAAAAGTATGCATTTGTGTGAGTGTCTTTGTATACATATATATTTTGTAATGTATTAAATGTATAAACAAAATAGATAAAACATTAAATAAAGTCTCGTTTCAGCTTCTCATCCTTGAGATTTGTTCGACTGGAGGACCTATTCTCCACCAGCCTCCCCCTCCTGCCATCTGAGTTCGAAGACTTTGTCCAGAGACAGTGCCAAACCACAAGAGATGAGCTGGTCCAAAAGTGAGTACTGCCAATTTGCCAGACTGACATGAAACAGCCAGTCTTTCATGGAGAACCTAATGCGATGTCCAGACTTAATCCTTGTAGTGTGTCCTCTCTCTGGTTTATAGGCCGACAGTATGCATACAACCAAGAGAGCTAATCCTGTTGTAGACACAGTCTCAAGTTACCACCTTGTCCACTTTGTCCGACCCATGTCAGGCTGCCTTTCAGGGGATTGCTTTACACACTGTCCCACTTCAGGATTCCATTGCATCCTTTGTTGTATAGCCTGTTAGACAATGTAGCAGCTCTGTAGGATAGCTAGCTGCGTGACTTGAAATTTGAGCCACTGCAATTTGTTTATTTCCATGTTTGTAATTTGCACCTGCATAGATACCATTATATTGCAGTGTCACAGTCTCCTGTGCCAGCTAGGCTCAATACAGAGGACATTATGTGTCTCTATGGGCTTGTGCAAACGGTAATAAGAACCAGGAAATAAAAAAAAACAATATAATAACTATTAAGTAGTGCAGTCACTGGAGCTTTTATTATGTAGACATCATATTGTAGGATTTGAAATTGAAAACTGTGCAGAAAGTGCTTCAGGTATTCATAATATCATAGGCTCTTAGAAGTGAATGATGCTTAGAGCAGAGAGAAGAATTATGACCACCACTGTTATGTCACCTGTCCTGGCATGCATTTCAGTAAGATTAAGTTTCCAATAAAAATAACCCAATGTTTTCGTATTGTCTATCCATCCTACTGTCTGCCCCACTCTCGTCAACACAGTATCTCAAGAATGCCTCAAGAGAGTTCATTCAAAGATGGCACAAATGTCTGCTTGGACTCAGCAATGAACTAGTTAGATTTTCATTGTCAAAGGGAAAAGTTACTGTGACCTTGCTTACATCTCAGTCTCGTGAATGCAATGTCTTAAGAAGGCATACAACCGTGAGGCTGTAATTCTAGTTTAAACCTCTTCTAAACCTAAATAAACATTTCTGGATATTCCTATAATGATATAATTTGCAACGCTATTAATTGGTATATGTATTTGTCCATGTGACCTTTCAGGTCTTCTGAAGCTTTTATATTAAATGCAAACAAATACTTAGAGCTGATCTTTTTGAGACCATCTTTTTTCAGCTGGCTGCCTCACTGCGCATCACTCTTTGACACCTTCAAGGAGCTGTGGTTGCCCCTTTTACCCAACAGTGAGCAGGCTGCTCCAGTTAGTGTCCAGGAGTTCTTCAGCTGTGTGGCCGCTCTCATGTCATTGCAGCTCCGAAGTTTGGTCATAGAATCATTACAGGACCTGTTAAGTTTCTTCACTATATATGAGGTTTGGACATTTTTTTTAATTTCCATTTTTTCTTAACATATTAAAATAATCTGTCATTGTGTGAGAGAAGCACCCAAATCTACTTTTGCCTTTCATGTGAGACTTTTTTCCTCTGATGTTCTGTGGTCTTCAGGATGGCAATGACTTTGGCAAGGTGTTTGATGAGATGAAGTATGTTCAGTCTCAGTTGCTGCTGGTTAAGCTACAAGTGGATGAGCCTCACATCAACTTTAGTCCGAGCTTTCAGGAATGCTGGGAACTCATCCACAGAGCCTTTATGGAAATCATCAAGAGCGCAGAAAAGCTCCCAAGGGTACAGTATCCACTTTGTACTACAAACTTTAAAGGGACAATTCACCCCAAAATCCAAGATGCATATATTTTCTCTTACCTGTAGTGTTACTTATTTATATTGTTTTGATTTAATCTCTAAGTGTTGGAGAGCCTGCCTTCTCTTGAATATAATGGAACGGCCGATATCTCCAACTCCCACTAAAACAATCTAGATTGATAAATAGCACCATAGGTTTTATATTACACAATACACAGTGCTGTTTCTGTTTTTATGCAACATACATGTATAATATGTGACTTTTATTCTTTGGCCAGGTGGAATGCAACCTCTTTCCCGATATCAAAAACTTGTACCTACGCACCGTCAATCCTGATGAGTCACTGGTTACAAAACTAATCAACAAAGCCAGAGACATTTTCTACAAGAACACCATAGGACCAAAGAAGTAATGACACACTAACTAAATTTATGTTTCTCAATTAGTCTGATGTACCAGCAAGTGCAAAGTACCTGCTAATACTACATCTCACTCTTCAGGTATTTGAATGTCTATCAGAAATATAGCACTCTACTGGACCACACAGCAAAGCAGGAGATCTCAGCTTTTCTCAAAGAGAGGCACTCATTAAAGGGATTTACAAAGGTGATTACATTTTTCCATCTAAAATCTACTCTGATCATTGTCTGTCTACTTGCTTTGCCAAAGTTCTCTTTCTCAATCTTCAGAAAATTGAAAGCATAAACCACCTGTGGGAGGAGATTGCCTCACTGCACATTACGGTGCCCCTGTCCATGTTTTGTCTGTTTGCTGGCAATCTGAATGATGACTTGTGTGACCGTGCTGAGAGAATGAAAGACAAGATCATCATGTTTGAAGTGGTGGAGAACCGAGAGCTTAACAAGGGGTGGGTGGACACTTTCTACCTCTTTAGACTTTTTTATTTTGAACAGCAGAAAGTATCTGATAGATTCATTATCTAATATATTTTCTTGTTGAGTTTAAACAGCATATCATTGTATGTTTACTTAAATTTGAAGAGAGAGTGAGTGTCAACTGCAAGCTATTGCTCTTTCCCAGGATCTGTCAAAAGTATGAGGAGATTACTGAGACTGTTAGAGGCACCCCAGAAACCACAGAGGAGTTGGTGTCTCTCAACCAGTACATTAAAAAGACCAGTGATGTGACCATTCACAAGCTGATAGATGAGATTGATGAGGCAACATACCGTGTCAGCTTCCTCCTGGACTTTGCCAATCTAACCTGTATGTGACGTCTTTCCTGGTATTTGCAATAACTGTTGAAAGAAATGAAATGTTATGTAAACAAGTAGCATCACAGCTGACGTGCATTTTAAAATGTTATATTATCTTTCTCTCTAAAGCTAAGACCTCCATACGTTGCAATGTCGTAATGATTTTCATCTGATTGTTTTTGTGTGTGTTTTTTCTTTGTTTTGTTTTGTTACTGTAGCCGAAGACTTGAGGCTGAACTCCCGTGTTTTCCAGTGGCCCAATCAGATCCTGACCGAACTTGAAGAAAGCAAAACTCGTCTGGCCACCATGAGAGAACAGGCTGAAGACTATATCCAAACAAGGTTACTGAATAAACACTTCATACATCCTTTACTTCTTTGTACCTCGTCTGCTTCATGTTTTCACCACCAAAAGGTTATATCCAGGTCTGAAAAGAGAAGTCAATAAAGGAATGCCTTAAACCAGCAACTCTGCTCCCACATGAGAATAATTTGGCCTCAAGAAGTGCAGTAAATTCAAATTTAGATTTCAATATATCCCTTCCAAAACCTGTGGGTGATGTTACACACACTCATCCCTCCAGCAAGAACTGCTTTAAGAATTCAGTTATCTTTTCCTACATGTCCAATAACTGAAATTACAACTGTTGTATCTCTATTTGACTATCTCAGGATATTAGTCTTTGATCAGAGGCTGCAGGATGTGGACAAGGAGATACAGGCCTTTAAGAAGAAGGGAGTGATGAACATGGAGGAGATGAAGAACAATGTGGGAAATCTCTCTCAAATCACTGCCAACCTGGAAGCTGCTGTCACTGAACTAGAGGTAATACAGAACATGTTTAAGATATCACAAATGGTTATCCTAATGATGTGACAGCTTTGATACTCAAGTAAAACATAGATCCTGCTTTGTCGTGAAAGTCATGTTTGAGATGGTAACTGAAAAATGTTTAAACCGCTGTCATCTCTACAGGATATCAACAATGAGCAGACTTTGCTGGAGAAAGAACAGAGCCAGTTCCCAGTGCTCCAAACTCTCATAGCTGACAAACAGCCATATGAACAGCTCTGGACCACAGCACTAAACTTTAAGAGCATATCAGAAGAGTGGATGAATGGTAGGTGCTCTAAATAGATAACAACCAATAGCGACCAGCAAGTGCATGCAGCTGTTTTCACATAGGTATACTTCCTTTATCATTTAACTCCTAGGTCCTTTCATTCACCTGAATGCTGAGAAAATCTCTGATGAGCTGGACATCATGTGGAGGACTATGCACAAACTGACAAAGTCTTTCTCCAACCTTCCTGGGCCTTGTAATGTGGCAAAAAGCTTCAAAAGCAAGATAGACGAGTTCAAGCAGCACCTACCTATCCTGACAACCATCTGTAACCCCGGCATCAAAGACCGCCACTGGGAGGCGGTCAGCTGAATCAATGTTTTGTTTTTTTGTTTTATTTTCATAAGATCTGAGCGTAATCCAGTGTTAGATTGACTTTGTGAGGACCAAGTGTCTTACGTCTCCTGTGATCCATGAAGCTAATGTGAATAATTTAAGACACTTTTGTCTGTCTGCAGATTAGCAGCATTGTGGGCTTTGCTGTCAAACCGGATGTGAGCAGCTCACTGCTCAACATGTTGGATCTGGGTCTTTCCAAGTTCTCTAAAAAGTAAGGCACAATACCAGGGTTCCCACGGTCATTAAATTCCTGGAAAAGTAATGACATTAAAAAAAAACATGTCTAGACTTTGTCTAGACATGTTTTTTAGTCCTCTGAATGATTTGGAAAAGTTTTAGATATATATTATTTAGGTAATTTTAAGAAATATGTTCATAAAAAAAACCTAAAACATGTCTAAAGTTACATGAAATCCATTCAAAGTATTGCTAATATAAAATCTAGTGCTTTGTCTTTGATCAATGAAACATCCCTTGTGTCATGTGATACATACTAGAGTATTATGCAGGAATGTCTAGAGCGAGTGAAATTTGCTTATCCCCAAATGCCTGGGAAGTACCTGATTAAAAATATATGGCTTTCGTATGGCAAATACAATACATGACTCAAGAGAGAGGCAGATCCCAGCCATGCTCGATGTAGGCCTAGATGACCTGCCTACTTATTTCAATCACGTAAATAAGTCATGGAAATGGGCTAAAATATCATGAAACAATTTTTGGCAATTCACTGGTAAAAATGTGTGGGAACGCTGCTTTACTGACATCACACCAAATCAAAATACATGCCAATTATTGTACTGTACTTCATTTCGAGGGAACCAGGCCTGTGAGGAAAAAGTGACGCAGTTATGGAAATTCCTGACAATGGTAAATTTTTAAAAAAAATTTATTTTGTTTTATCATTGCTCTAGGTTGGAAGAGATTGGAGCGTCAGCTAGTAAGGAGTACTCTCTTGAAAAATCCATGGAGAAGATGCAAAATGAATGGGCAGAGCTCCGATTCTCTTTCACTCCATACCGAGATACAGTATGACAAACATATACAATCACATACTTCACAATTGACATGGCAGATTGCTATTGTAACTTATTCTAAAGAATCAGAAGAAAAACTTGCTAAAGAATTGCATCTTGGATGTTGAATGAAATTGACATATTGGTTTCATTTCATGTACTATCAGGATATAGTGACAGTTTCATCAAATATGACAAAAAGTCGTTTTTTCTAAAAGTTACCAACTGTAGCTTTAACGCAAACTGCCCATGAATTTTCTTGCAGAAAGTTTATATCGACCTGTTGTAAATATACTTAATGCTTCCCCATAGGGCACTAATATTGTGTCAGCAGTAGATGACATTCAAGTGATCCTTGATGACCACATTATTAAGACGCAGACCATACGAGGTTCGCCCTTCATTAAGCCAATAGAGACTGAATGTAAGGTAAGATGTGTCACTCTTAGTCCCCTTTAAACTTAAAGACCTGTATATAAAAGTCAAAGAGCCAAAATACATGAAATCACTTTGTGTGATTTTGGAAGTCTGTGTGTTCACCACTGCCAACTAAAGCTGAAAATGTAACTCTTGTGTTGCGATAAGAGGTGGCCTGAGCAGATGGAAATGAAAGCACAATTTCATGCCAGAACAAGTAACTAAATTGCCTGTTCTGCATAAACACAACCTCAGCTGTGCCACTCTATACACCAGTGGATGTGACTTTGGCATAAAATTACCATAATAGGCTGGGAACAAACTGTTTTAGGAATACAGGATAACAGTAATTTTGTGAATCCAAGTCTATGTTTTTGTACTTGCTTTTATATGATTTTGTTTAGACTACCATTTCTGAGTATTATATCAAATTTAAACTGTTATCAAATTTTCGGCGGGTTTGCTGGTTTCTAATCATTTATTTCTTGAGTATGATGTTGGACATAATACTAAGGAAGTGCTACAACTATGAGACACGACGATAGCTTGTTGTTGCTTTGATTGTGCTATAGATGTGTAATTCTTGCCAATACTCTCCTACCTAGCAATGGGAAGACAAGCTGCTGAATATGCAGGACATCCTAGATTCCATGTTAAAATGTCAAGCTACTTGGCTTTACCTTGAACCCATCTTCAGCTCGGAGGACATCATTGCCCAGATGCCTGAGGAGGGACGCAAGTTCGCCATTGTGGACAGCTACTGGAAGGACATCATTGCTGGGGCGGTGAGGTCCTCGTAAAACGCAAATTTCTGTTTTGTGTTTTTCCAGAAAGCTGAGTGTCATGCACTTTGCTTCATCTTGGGTTTTTTTGTGATTTCACTGGTCTAGGTTAAGGATACACGTGTGCTGGTGGCTACAGGGCAGCCAAACATGCTGAAACGGCTACAGGAGTCGAATGTTTTCCTAGATGACATTCAAAAAGGCCTCAATACCTACCTGGAAAAAAAGAGGCTCTATTTCCCAAGGTTTCAACTCGACATTGTAACAATTATCTCTGCTAGGTGTGAGTGTATGTGGGTGTGTTTCCGTCTGTCTGCAGCTCGTCTCGTGAACTACTGAACCAATCAGCCAAATATTTTGTGTCCACGGTATGTCTGTGTGCTCAAGGAGCTCTCATAGTTGTGGTGATTCTCATTTGTTAAAAATCCTGTTTGACTGTTTTATACTGTCATTGACTTCTGATTCTTTACTCCTCTATGGCCGGGAGGGTGAGTAAGTTAGTCTTACTTTGAATTAGAGTATCTGCAGATTAATTTTCCTTGAAATTTATGCTTCTATCCTAAGTACCATTGGTAAGTCACCTGGCAAAATTCTGCAAACTACTGAGTGCACTTTTCTAGTTTGGACTATTTAATTTATGTCCGTACACCAGATTAAAAATCTACTTACCAAGGAGGTTATTTTAATTTCACCTACATTTACAAAGCATACAAGTGATTGTTTTGTCTAGCATCTCCTGTTCATCCTCATCATATTCCTAGGTTCTTCTTCCTGTCCAATGACGAGCTGCTGGAGATTCTGTCACAGACCAAAGACCCACTGTGTGTACAGCCCCACCTGAAGAAGTGCTTTGAGGGCATCGCAAAACTGGAGTTCACTGACAACATGGAGATCGTTGGCATGATCAGCTCTGAGAAGGAGACTGTGACCTTCACAGAAAAGATTTATCCAGCTCAGGCCAAGGTATACAACTGACAGTGTTTATATATATATATATATATATATATATATATATATCATACCTATATTATATTCTTATATTTCTGTTTTGTTTACAAGTTTGACTTTATTGGACAATAACTGCTGAACATATGAAGGGTGTTGGACTGTTACCATATAATTTTAGGGTATGGTAGAGAAGTGGCTGCTGCAGGTGGAGAACCTGATGCTCAGGAGTGTTCGGCATGTCATCCATCAAGGAGTGATGCAGTATACAGAGGTATTTGGGATATAACTTTGTTTTTAAATGTGGACTTGGACTATATTGGGGACTGGGTTTCATTTTATGAATGGTAGGATGTGTTTTCTTTTTAAATAAACCAGTCATTAGTTCTTTGGAGCAGTATTAAAATGCAGGGTGAGAAAATATGTTGAAACAATGTCAGTGTAAATGTGTGTATTTATTCTGGTGTTCAGGTGTTTTCCACAAGTATAAGCAGTGCAAAATCTCATCTCTACTGTGAAATATATATATATATATATATATATATATATATATATATATATTTATATATATATATATATATATATTCTTTTGCTTTAGTTGCCTAGGAAGAAGTGGGTGTTGCAGTGGCCTGGCCAAGTTGTCATTTGTGCCTCCTCCATCTTTTGGACCACTGAAGTATCTGAAGCCATTCAGACCAACTCACTGCCTGTCAGTACATCCACTGCTAACTTCCAACTAAAAGACACCTTCTAAGCTCCTAAAATACATAATGATTACACTGTAGTCTAATCTGTCGACTGATTTTCTGTTCTACCCAAAGGCCTATGTGGATAAGTGCAACGCTCAGATTGCTGACATTGTGGAGCTGGTGCGTGGGAAGCTGCCAGGAGGGGCAAGGATGACCCTTGGTGCTCTTACAGTTATAGATGTTCATGGTAATATAGTTCTTATTTTAAAGGGGTAAAAAAAACTTTCTTGATTAAATATAGGTTTCAGAAAATTCTTTTTTCCTTTCCTAGCTCGGGATGTTGTGGCAAAACTGGCAGAGGACCGCGTCTCCTCACTGAATGACTTTGCATGGATTTCTCAGCTGCGTTACTTCTGGGAGGATGGAGAAGTGATGCTGCGCATGATCACCACTTGCTTGAAATATGGCTATGAATATCTGGGCAATTCCCCTCGTCTTGTCATTACACCACTCACTGACCGCTGCTACAGGTAACTTACAGTCCCTTTGATCTCTTATTCTTGGCTATGGATGGAGAGCCAACAAATAGTGTCGCAGTAAAGATTACATTCTGACAAACTGTAAGGTCAAAAGTTAATTCAAATGTCCAAGATGTGGAGTTCTTTTATTGTATCATTTGATCAAATGACTTTGTGTTACACCAGGACTCTGATGGGGGCTTTGAAGTTGAATTTAGGAGGTGCTCCTGAGGGTCCTGCAGGAACTGGCAAGACTGAGACCACAAAAGATCTGGCAAAAGCTTTAGCTAAACAGGTACCCCAAAATGCATTTCAGTAAAACTGATTTGTGGTTTTCTTTTTTTTATACTGACATTGAAACTTTTATTTGTTTCTAGTGTGTTGTGTTCAACTGCTCCGATGGTCTGGACTACAAGGCTATGAGTAAGTTCTTCAAAGGATTGGCTCAGTCTGGAGCTTGGGCCTGCTTTGATGAGTTCAATCGCATTGAGGTGAGCACAACTATTGTTTTACTGGTCAAATCTGTGTATATCTGTTAAAGGCTCTGTATGCTGCATTCGGAGCATTGATATAGCAGGAAACCATGATTTGCTATGTAAAATTATTGGTGAGTAACTGAGCAGTGAATGAAGTCACACTACCTCTGTGTGTGCTGTAATTTGAGCTTCTCATTGGTTTGTTGTGGTGAACTGGTTCCCCCGGTTCACACTTAACCTGGCTGCTCTTCCAGCAGCCACCTTAATGTTGAAAACTGTGTGCAGATAAATCATACGCTCTAAATTTTACATAGAGCCACTTACATTAAATTATCTAAATACCCTGTCTGCTGTATTTGAGCAGTAGCCTAAGACTAACAAACAAATATTCTGTTGTTATTAGGTTCACTTTTTTTTGATTTTTAAAATGGTAATGGTAAAACTTATATGGTCATTTTGGCTTGTCAGGTCCAGTATCAAGAGTCATAGATTTGGAATGAAGATGCACAACCGCCAATAAAATATGTTTTCCTCCAACTCAGAAACCTAGCTATATTTAGATCATTTGCAACTCAGCAGGATATAGAGACATTGCTTCTGCTTTTATGCCAAGTTGACTGGATTATTTTAATATGAAAGCGTTTTAACAAAAAGAGTAATTGACATATTGCAAGCCATTCAAATACTGCTGGTAGAGTTTTGAAAAAAAAAACCAAAGGAATAGAGAGAGAGAGAAAAATTGCAGAATATGACTCTCTTGTCTACATAGCACTGGCTCCATTTTTATTATTAGACAAGTAAAAGCACTTTTTCACAAAAATGGCCATCATTTTATATCCTGTCTTGCGTTCTCATCCTCTTCTGCAGAAATTCCATCTAAGAGGTGTGCATCTAAAATGTGTAAAATATGATGTGCACACACTCAGAAGGTTTAATTTTGAACCATGGCAGAAAAAGCACATGGGATTACCTGTTTTGTATCCAGGCAATAAGATGGCAAACACACCTACGCTTTGTTTCATGAGAATGTCATGTAGATAATGAATGCAGAGAAAAGCTACTTTACAGCTAACAGCTCCCATTTGAGGCTAATATTTAGGCTGCAAAAATGTAAATTTGCAATTTTAATTACAATCCTGTTCAAATCAAAATTGTTTTTGAAATGTGTTTGTGTCGCAGGTGGAGGTGCTCTCTGTGGTGGCCCAGCAGATTCTCTGCATACAACAAGCCATTGCCAAGAATCTGAAGATATTCCTATTTGAAGGAACGGAGCTGTCACTCAACCCGACCTGCTCTGTGTTTATCACCATGAACCCCGGTTATGCCGGCAGGGCCGAGCTCCCTGACAACCTTAAGGTACACTGCAGCACTGTGGCAAAGTCTCAAAGTGGAAATGGCTTATGTTTCAGCCTTTCCCCCCTTAGCATTTCCAATTTGTGTTATTGTTGGCGTCGCTTTCACAAAGATGACTGGATCACTGTTTTCCTCAGAGCCTGGCAACGGGTCTGTTTTTCTTGTGCTGGGTAGAGTTTTCACAGTTACTTCATTTATTGCACCATTTGCCATTGAAAAGAGCTTACATTGATACAGATAGCTACTGGGGAAATCAAAAGCGCTATCCTCTTCCTGTTTTGGTTCTGTAATGGTTAATGCACTTCTTTTTTGCTGTAAATTGATCCTTTACTTCTGTGGGAGTAACCCAGTGGCAGACATGAATAGTGAAAGCCAGGCTTATATGGAACCAATTTAAATGCCGATGGTGTCATTATTCTATTGCCATTACATTATGCAATCAACACGCACTTCGTAAGTGCATACATGCATTTCTTGTCTTGTTAGATAACGTCTTTTATTATTTTTATCGCCTTTAACCCATTTATTTTTATAATTTCTAAAAACTTCTAAAAAATGTGCTTTATTGTTGTTGACCTTAACATATGTATTTTGCTCTGGTCTTTTTGACTGTCCTAAACCTTTCTCTCTTTGGTTTGATTGTTGATGTCTATATTTATTATTTCCTGAGTTCCTGCCTTTGCTTTGTCTATCAAAGCATGTTGTAAACAACTGTTTTTAAAGGTGCTATATGGATAGTTATTATTATTATAATGATAAAATAAAGCAAAAAACATGCTCTTTTCGACTTAAAACAACACTCAACAGAGCAGAATCTGATGATGAAGAGAAAATGGGATTAATGTAAAGTATACTGGATGTTTACTTGTCTATCTTCTCTTGTAGGCTCTTTTCCGGACAGTAGCTATGATGGTGCCAGACTATGGCCTCATTGGAGAAATCTCCCTATACTCCATGGGGTTTATTGAATCTCGCAGGTATGTGTGAATGATGTCCTGGACAAAAAATGTTATTAAACTTTTTTTTCTGTTACACTTAGTAGCTCCTGGTTGGTTCAATCATCAAGCCTTCCACATCTCAAATTCCAATTTTACTCACAGTCTGGCCCAGAAGATTGTGGCCACCTACCGCTTGTGCTCCGAGCAGCTGTCCTCCCAACACCACTATGACTATGGTATGCGAGCCGTGAAGTCAGTGCTGACTGCAGCGGGGAATCTAAAGCTGAATTATCCCGAGGAGAACGAGAGCGTGCTGTTGCTCAGAGCGCTGATGGATGTCAACATGGCCAAGTTTCTAGCACAGGATGTGCCACTGTTTCAGGTGACAAATTTTATACCATTTTCTTCCTATGTACTGTATGCATCAGTTGGATTAATTAATTGTCCAGTTCAATTCTCCCATGCCGACAGGGTATCATCTCTGATTTGTTCCCTGGTGTGGTCCTTCCAAAACCAGACTATGATCTCCTCCTCAAGGCCCTTAATGACAACATTGCAAAGCTTAACCTCCAGTCTGTCCCATGGTTCATTGGCAAAATTATCCAGGTACCAAGGAGGAGTATTCCTCTGTTTTACAGAATGATAAAAGTTGTTTGGCTAGTTGTTATACTTAATCTTCATAAATGTACTCTGACTTTGATTTGCTATCGTGTACAGGTCTATGAGATGATGTTGGTACGCCATGGCTTCATGATAGTAGGAGACCCTCTAGGAGGAAAGACCTCTGCATATAAAGTTCTTGCTGCTGCCCTTGGAGACCTTTATAAAGGTAGGTTGGCCCCTAGCAAGCCTTTAGCAAATATATGGTTCAGTTTTAAATTATCTGCAATTGTTATTGATAAGAGTTTATTCTCTGGCATTCCTCTTTTTCAGCCAAGCTGATGGAGGAGTTTGCCGTGAATTACTGCATCATCAACCCCAAGGCTATCACCATGGGTCAGCTGTATGGCTGTTTTGATCCGGTCAGCCATGAGTGGTCTGATGGAGTGCTGGCCACCTCCTACAGGGATCAGGCTGTCTCCACCTCAGACAATCGACAGTGGATCATCTTTGATGGGCCCATTGATGCTGTCTGGATTGAGAACATGAACACTGTTCTGGATGACAACAAGAAGGTACTGGCCATTTTGATGCCTTCCTCACTGTAGCTTTCTCCTCCTGCTGTAAGAAAATACTGTAAAGGATTTACTGTAAAACTTTGGTTAATAGCCAAGGCCATTATTTTCTTCAGTCACTGAGCTCAACTGGCATATATTTGGGACAGGCATCTTTTGGACAGGCTTTGAATTCCTTTCACACAAAACTCTTGCTCAGAAAAGATATGAAATACTATCAGATAGTTTATTTACACCAGTATGAATGTCACCTGTATATAAATTAGGCTATTGAATAACAGCGGCTACTAATTACAAATCATTCATTTGGCTTCTTAAAATGAACTGCTTTGCAGCATAATGGGTAGCCACACCTGGCTAGTAAAAGGGACCCTATGTTTAATTGCAACTATGTTTTTAAATTAAGTTTTATGGTTCCTTAGATTTCCAACTTGTAAAATAGGAAGCCTCTCTCTTGTTTCTTCTCCTCTCTGCTAGCTTTGTCTGATGAGTGGTGAGATCATCCAGATGAGTAGCAAGATGAGTCTGATTTTTGAACCTGCAGACCTAGAGCAAGCCTCTCCGGCTACCGTCAGTAGGTAAGCAACAGAGACAGAAGCTGCACCAGAAATTATGATATATAGGAAGCACACGGTTTGAAAGTTTAGAAAAAGTTAATGTATTGTGGTTTTTGAATGTAACCATTTGTCTGAAGGTGCGGGATGATCTACATGGAACCTCAGCAGCTGGGCTGGTCCCCTCTCAGAGATTCCTACATGAACACACTGCCTGAAAACCTCAGCACTGAACATAGAGAACTGGTGAGATTACAAACTGCATGTCTTGATGGACTCATTGAGTCAGTTTATGTTACTTCTGTGTCCATTTTAGATGTCGTATAATATATCTTGTACCTGCTTCTTTGATCTTTTGTCCCACAGATAGTGGACTTGTTTGATTGGTTAGTTCAGCCATGTCTAGACTTTATAGACAACGAGTGTCGCTTTGTGGTTCAAACATCTCCCATTCACTTAACCTACAGTCTAATGAAGTTGTACACCTGCCTGATGGGTGAGTAAGAATGTCATGTGACAATTTATATATATTTCTTTTGTGTGTGTGTGTTTCTGTGTGTTTATTAACATTTCTGACTCTGCTTAGATGAAATTTCTGCGTCAGGAGCTGATGGTGCACAGATGTCCAGCCAGCAGATAACCATGTGGCTGCAGTGTCTATTCTTATTCGTGGTTGTATGGACTGTGGGTGGGACTATCACTGGGGACAGTCGTAAAAAGTTTGATGTCTTCTACCGCAATCTGATCATGGGCATGGACGATGAGCACCCTCGGCCTAAGAGTATCAAGCTCAAAAAGAACAACATCTTCCCTGACAGAGGTCACAAAATTTACTGACATATATATTATACCAATTAAAATCTGCTTTTTTTTTCTTCTTCTTTTGCAATGCATAATGTTAACTTATTGTTTTACAGGCACTGTCTATGACTACTACTTTCACAAGGATGGACAAGGACAGTGGAATACATGGACTGATTCGATCACAAATGAAGAAAACATCATTCCAGCTGCAGCCAATGTGAGTGTGTTTATGTCACAGTGGTTACTGCTGCTAAAAACGCCACTGTAGATGTCCGTGTTGGCTGAAATTCTGCTTCTTCTCACCAGGTGACTGACCTCATCATCCCAACCATGGAGACGGCACGTCAGCTTTTTTTCCTGGGTACCTACCTGTCACATGAAATACCCATGCTGTTTGTTGGGCCCACTGGCACTGGCAAATCTGTCATCAACAAAAGCTTCTTAGTAAAGCTGCCTAAGGAGAAGTACACACCAAACTGTATAAACTTCTCAGCCAGAACCTCAGCAAATCAGACCCAGGACATTATCATGGCCAAGTTAGACCGACGAAGGAAGGGCGTGTTTGGACCTCCTGTAGGAAAGAAGTGCATCGTCTATGTTGGTAAAGATGGACACACATAATCCAATAATGTTTGGTTTGAAGTAGATGAATTTGTTTAGTTATTTTATTGTAATCTCTTTTACATAGATGATCTGAATATGCCAGCTAAGGAAATCTATGGTGCTCAACCCCCAATTGAGCTGTTAAGGCAGTGGATTGACCATCATCACTGGTATGATAAGAAGGACACCTCCAGACTGAACATAGTGGACATGCTGTTTATGTCTGCAATGGGTCCTCCTGGTGGTGGGAAAAATGACATTACAGGTATTTTTGACCTAATTTATTTGATATTAGTGAGTTAATTAACCCTTTGAACCTGGGAAAATTAGTTTGATTTCTTTCAAAAAATATGAAAAAAAGCCAATGAGAAACTCAAGAAGAAATTACCCAAAAATATGACAGAAATAACATTTTAAAAAACAAAAAAAATATCTGAATATTAGCACAAAAAAAAATTCCCCCAACAAGCACACACACACACACACACACACACACACACACACATAAAATGGGAAAGTTACAAAAAAATCAAGAAAAAACTACCTGGAAAAAGCACTTCAAATTCTAATAATTTGGTAAAAATAAATAAAAGAAATACACATTTTCCCCAATCACCTTTTTAAAGATATTTTCTAAATCTACTAATTTCGTGCAATTTGTGAGAGATTTCATGGTAAATTTGCACCAATTTGCTCAGCATTGGAAGGTTAAAATACTTGTGAAAGGCATCTGAACGCAATACAAGAAAAGTTATGTTGATCCAGGTTGCAAAGGGTTAAAAAAGCAGCACTAAGATTTTCTACATGTTTGAAATACTAGGTCGCTTCACCCGCCACTTGAACATCATCTCGATTGATTCCTTTGATGATGAAACACTGACCAAGATCTTCAGCTCCATTACTGACTGGCACTTCAGCAAGGGATTTGATGCCTCTTTCTTCAGGTACTTTGTCAAATGTTTTTAAAATGTCCTACAGGGGTAGAATTTTATAAAACATCTTTGGCAGAAAGACAGACTATATTTTGTCTCATGTCCAAGGCTTGGCAAGATCATGGTCCAGGCCAGCATGGCAGTCTATAAGGATACCATGGACAGCTTCCTCCCCACTCCATCTAAGTCCCATTACATCTTCAACCTGCGGGATTTTGCTCGAGTGATACGAGGCGTGCTCTTGGCTCCACATACACACATGCAGGTAAGAGTGGAGAAAATAGTGTCTAAATGATTTGTTTTGAAAAGATGTATCTCTTCTTCATGTATGTTGGCCATTTCTGCCAGGATGGAGACAAACTGATCCGCCTGTGGATCCATGAGGTCTACCGTGTTTTCTATGACCGGCTCATTGACAGTGAAGACAGGGAGACATTCTTTGGCATCGTCAAAGAGAAAACCTCAAACTTTTTCAAGCAGAGTGTGGAAAAGGTAGCCCACATGTTCGATTATTGCACACAAACACACTCCAAACATATTTCAACAAAGTTAAAATTACAGATTTTCAGTTGCATCATTTTTGTGTCATCTCAGAAATTAAAAACAGATATGACTGAAATTTTGTGGGGAAAAAAAGCCTATTGCAAAAGGTTGGTTTAGTAGGTTTGGATTCTGTTGTTAGATAAATTTTGTCCTTAACTAAAGCTACTTCTGCATCCACATTCTAGTGAGAAAGCACAAATCTAAGGATGTTTTAGTCATCTAGATACCTATGTGCACTACAATCTCAATTCATCTATTACAGCAGCTTTAGAGAAAAAAAGCAAAGTAAAAGAATTGAGAGTGTTTGATAAAAACAAAACAAGATAAAAAGATGACAAAAAAATAAAGAAAAAATGCGCAGGAATTTTGTACACTATAGTTATGAAGGATGTGTATACAAATAAGGATACTTTTATGTTGAAAGTCAGATTCAATAAACAAACTATGAGACTAGCTGCTGCTTTGTGTAGTGTAGTCTGTTGTGGCCTGTGTTAATCCTAAATTTCTCCTATTGTTTTCTAGGTTCTGAGCCATCTTAGCCCAGATGGCAAGGTGGTGGGCGAAAGCATCCGTAGCTTGTTCTTCGGTGACTATGCCAAGCCTGATTCTGATGTAAAGGCCTACGATGAAATCACAGACTTGAGTGCTTTACAAGAAGTGATGGAGTTCTATTTGGATGAATACAACAATTGCAGCAAGGCCCCCATGTCCCTTGTAATGTTCAAATTTGCTATTGAGCACATCTCCCGCATCTGCCGTGTGCTAAAACAAGACAACGGCCACCTTCTACTCGTCGGAATTGGTGGTTCAGGGCGTCAGAGTGCCACTAAGCTGGGCACATTCATTAATGATTATGTCCTGTTCCAGATTGAGTTGACCAAGAACTACAGCATGTCAGACTGGCGTGATGACTTGAAACAGATTATGCTTAAAGCAGGCATTGAGGGAAAGAGCCTGGTATTCCTGTTCAATGACAGCCAAATTAAGGATGAAGCCATGTTAGAAGATATCAACATGCTGCTGAACACTGGTGATGTGCCTAACATCTTTGCTGCAGATGAACGTGCTGACATCATAGAGAAAGTGCAGGGAATCGCCCGGCTTGAGGGCAAAAAGATTGATGCCACTCCGCTCTCAATGTACAACTTCTTTATTGACCGTGTGAAGGCTAACCTTCACATTGTGTTAGGTAGGTATACCTTTACATGTCCTTTATATTATTTTGTTTAAATTTTAGTGAGTCGTTTTAACTGGGAATTCTTGCATTCAACAGCTATGAGTCCGATTGGTGATGCATTTAGGAACCGTCTCAGGATGTTCCCCTCCTTTATCAACTGCTGCACCATTGACTGGTTCCATGCATGGCCAAATGATGCTCTCGAAATGGTGGCCCACAAGTTTCTTGAGGATGTTGAAATGGACAGTGACATCAGATTGGAGTAAGGACATAAAAAGAAAGCCAACAAGTAGTTCTTGTTCCAGCTGCTGAAAAGACGAACGCTGCATCCAAACTGTGTAGTATGTCAACATTTTTTTTCTTTCTGTGATCCCAGGGTGGTGGAAATGTGCAAGACCTTCCAGACGAGTGTGAGAGAGATGTCTGAGAGGTATTTCTCCAGACTGAGGAGACACAATTATGTCACTCCCACCTCCTACCTTGAGCTCATCCTCACCTTCAAGACTCTGCTTAATGTCAAGAGGAATGAAGTGGATACTGCGAGGAACCGCTACATCGTTGGTCTCCAGAAACTTGAGTTTGCCGCATCTCAGGTGTTGCACCATGTCAAGCAGTACTATGTGTCTTTGACCAAATTAATGATTCTGACGCATGATCATTCAAATTGATACTATGTCCATAGGTGTCAGTGATGCAGGAGGAGCTGACAGCCTTGCAGCCGGAGCTCATCCAGACTTCAGCTGAAACAGATAAGATGATGGTTAAGATAGAAGGGGAAACAGTGGAAGTGGATGCTAAGAAAGAACTTGTATCTGCTGATGAGAAAGTGGCTAATGAAGCAGCAGCTGAGGCCCAAGCCATTAAGGTATACATTTTTTCAGGAGCAATGGACCATTTTTCCAGGGCTGAAATGTTCAAAATTGATGATGTGATCAAACCTTTTTTCTAAGATACAAATCTGCTAATTGTTTTCAGAATTTTAATTTTTGATATGGTGGGTATTTGCAATATTTTGGAATGAATCCATTTCCATATTTAGACAAATTGTTTGTCTTTCAGGATGAGTGTGAGGGAGACTTGGCAGAAGCGATGCCTGCATTGGAGGCTGCCTTGTCAGCGTTGGACACCTTAAAACCCTCAGACATTACAGTAGTTAAGTCTATGCAGAACCCACCAGGTCTAGTTAAACTTGTCATGGAGTCCATCTGTGTCATGAAGGGCATCAAACCTGAGAGAAAACCTGATCCTAGTGGCTCAGGTAAGATCACAGCTTTGGAAGAATGATTTCTATAAGGCATCATTCTCATTGACAATAGTTATTGACAATAGTTATGTTATTATGGTACTTTTGAAATATTCAGCTCAATAGTGTTACTATTTCAAATAAACATGTTGTAGGTAAAATGATTGAAGACTTCTGGGGCCCCTCAAAGAAGCTCCTTGGAGACCTGAAGTTTCTGGAGAGCCTCAAAGCCTATGACAAAGACAACATTCCTGCCCCATACATCAAGAAAATCAGAGACAAGTTCATCGACAACCCCGAGTTCCAGCCCTCCATCATCAAAAACGTCTCCTCGGCTTGTGAGGGTCTCTGTAAGTGGGTGCGAGCTATGGAAGTGTATGAGCGTGTAGCCAAAGTGGTAGCCCCCAAGAAGGAGAGACTGAAGCTGGCTGAGGACGAGCTGGCTGTACAAATGGAAATGTTGGTGGTGAAAAGAGCTGAGCTGAAAGAAGTGGAGGACAGATTGCAGAGCCTGAATGATGACTTGGCGGCCATGATTAACAAGAAGAAAGATCTGGAGGACAACATTGAGTTGTGTTCTCAGAAGCTGATCAGGGCAGAGAAGCTGATAGGAGGACTGGGTGGGGAGAAGGACAGATGGACAGAGGCCGCAAGGCAACTAGGGATCAGGTACATCAAAATATTCTGTATATTAGTATTCACATATAGTCATGATGTATTGGGTGCCTGAAGTTTGACATTAACCAGTTTGGTATTATGTTTCCCTTCTGCAGATACACCAACCTGACAGGTGACATACTCCTGTCTTCTGGAACTGTTTCTTACCTTGGGGCATTCACAGTAGACTACCGCGTAGAGTGCCAGGAGCAGTGGCATATCCTGTGCCAGGAGAAGAAAATCCCCTGCTCTGAGGACTTTACCCTCAGCAACATTCTGGGTAACCAGGTGGCCATCAGGGCGTGGCAGATTGCTGGGCTGCCAGTGGACTCCTTCTCCACAGACAATGGTATCATTGTGTTTAACTCCCGCAGATGGCCCCTAATGATTGACCCTCAAGGTCAAGCCAACAAGTGGATCAAAAACATGGAGAAGGCCAATAAACTTGCTGTCATCAAGCTGTCAGATGGAAACTATGTGAGAATTTTGGAGAATTGCATCCAATTTGGAATCTCAGTTCTTTTGGAGAATGTTGGAGAGGAACTTGATCCAGTACTTGAACCTGTGTTGCTGAAGCAGACCTTCAAACAGCAGGGTGTCGAGTACATGAAAATAGGGGAGAATATTGTAGAATATTCTAAAGACTTTAGGTTCTACATGACCACTGGGCTTAGGAACCCTCACTACCTTCCAGAGGTGGCTGTCAAAGTCTGTCTGCTGAACTTCATGATCACACCACAAGGCCTACAGGACCAGCTCTTAGGGCTTGTAGCAGCCAAAGAGAAACCTGAGCTGGAGGAGAAGAAGAACCAGCTCATTCTGGAGAGTGCTGCCAACAACAAGCAGCTGAAGGAAATTGAGGATAAGATCTTACAAGTGCTCTCCTCTTCTGAGGGAAATATCCTGGAGGATGAGACCGCCATTAAGATCTTATCATCCTCCAAAATCCTCTCTGAGGAGATCTCAGAAAAGCAAACAATTGCAAGTGTAACAGAGAAAGAGATTGATGACACTCGCATGGGTTACCGTCCTGTGGCTGAGCACTCATCCATTTTGTTTTTCTGCATCTCAGAATTAGCAAACATCGAGCCTATGTACCAGTACTCCCTGACCTGGTTCATCAATCTCTACCTGCATTCCATTGCGCAGAGCTTGAAGAGTGACGATGTGGCTGAACGGATCAACAATATTGTTAAGCACTTTACCCTCAGTATCTACAATAATGTGTGCCGCTCACTTTTTGAGAAGGATAAGCTGCTTTTCTCCCTGCTGCTCACTGTAGGCATTATGCAGGGTAAGGGCCAGGTTGATGATCAAGTCTGGCGCTTCCTTCTAACAGGTGGCATTGCTTTGGATAACCCTTACCCCAACCCTGCTCCAGAGTGGCTGTCTGAAAAATCTTGGTCTGAAATCGTCAGAGCGTCCAAGCTTCCAAACCTGGATGGTTTCTTTGAACATGTCCAAGACAGCATCTCCAAATGGAAGAAGCTCTATGATTCAGGCAAGCCCCATAAAGACCAGTTACCTGACCAGTGGAACAAGTTGGAAGGGATGGACAGAATGGTCGTAATCAGGTGCTTCAGGCCAGATAAAATGGTTCCAGCAGTGCAGGATTTCATAGTGGATAACATGGGACAGGCTTACATCGAACCGCCCACGTTTGACCTGGCAGGGAGTTACAAAGACTCCAACTGCTGCTCTCCTCTCATCTTTGTGTTGTCACCAGGATCAGATCCAACAGCAGGTGATTAATCGCAGACTTGTGCACTTTCTACATTTTTACACACGATGGCCTCAAACTGGCCCCTTCACACCAAGATGCATAAGGAAAGTTGGTGAAAAAGTGAAATGTGATTTTATGTTTAGATGCCATAAGTCTTTAACCCTTTGAAACCTGAGCAAATTGGCTTGATTTCTTTCAAAAACATGGGAAGAAGGCAATAAGCAACAAAAGAAGAAATGAGCCATAATTAGCAAGAAATTAGTAAAAAGTACAACAAAACTACCTGAAAATTAGTTAAAAAAAATAATACAAAAGGTAATCACCTGAAAAAAGTGCTTAAAATTGAATAATTCTGTAAAAATAATTTAAAACATGCAATTATGATTAGCAATAAACATAGTTTTTCCCTAGCCCCCCCCACCAAACGATTTTGCCCTAGGTTTTCAAAATCATTTTCCAAATCCTCTAATTTCTTGCAATTTGTGGAATATTTCTTACCAAGTTGCTTTTTGCCTTTTTCTTCATATTTCTGAATGAAACCACAACAATTTGCATATGACAGCCGCACAAGAAAAGTTTCAAATAGAGTACTGCATTGTTTCCTCAGGTCTGCTGAAGTTTGCAGATGACCTGGACATGGGGGGCAGTAAGACCCAAACCATTTCTCTTGGACAGGGACAGGGACCCATAGCAGCTCAGATGATTAACAAAGCCATCAAAGAGGGCACCTGGGTGGTACTGCAGAACTGCCACCTGGCCACCAGCTGGATGCCCACTCTGGAGAGGATCTGTGAGGAAACCATTACCCCAGAGAACACACACCCCAGCTTTAGGTACCAGACTCTACACATTGAGTTTGACTGAAACATGTTCTTTCATGAGGAAGACGATACAGCCAACAATCTTTTCTTCTCTCCAGGTTGTGGTTAACCAGCTATCCATCTGACAAGTTCCCTGTCAGTATCCTGCAGAATGGGCTGAAGATGACCAACGAGCCTCCTAAAGGAATAAGAGCCAACCTGTTGCGCTCCTACCTGAGTCACCCCATCTCTGACCCTGCCTTCTTTGACAGCTCCAAAAAACAGGCCATATGGCAGAAGTTTCTGTTTGGTCTCACCTTCTTCCACGCTCTAGTGCAGGAAAGGAGGAATTTTGGACCTCTGGGTGAGAAATATATACTGTAGTTCTTATCTACTGTTTGACTCTGCAATTAAATGTCTTTTTCCCCATGGATAATTGCAATGTAAGGTTTTTATTTTGACATTTGAAACATTTGATGTTATTTTGTAATGTGTTTATTATACCATTATTGTGACTGTAAAACAACCCTGCTGCTGCTGTTTCTCTCAGGTTGGAATATTCCCTACGAGTTCAATGAGTCTGACTTGAGGATCAGTATGAGGCAGATCCAGATGTTCCTGGATGAGTATGATGAGATTCCACTGGAGGCACTCACATACCTTACAGGTGAAAATTTAACAGTTGTTAACTCAGCAGGGCATTAATTAACGCCAGTGAAACTGGCAGCAAGGTGATATTCTGAGTGAATAGGTCACCCTTGAATCACAGGCAGATGTAACCTGTTAGATACCCTAAAGGCCTTTAAAAACCTTGGGGCAGATTTTTCTTATACTGATGACCTTTATAACAAAACACTCACCCCTCTCTCTTTGCATATGTAAAAATGTGTGTATATGTTACAGTTTTTGCTTTGGTTTTAATTATCTCGTTTCTCAGGTGAGTGCAACTATGGCGGCAGGGTGACGGATGACAAAGACAGGCGTCTGCTGCTGTCGCTTCTGTCCATCTTCTATAGCTGGGAGCTGATAGAGCAGGAGGGCTACCACCTGTGTGAGGGAGATCTGTATTATGTCCCTGCTCATGGCCCCTATCAGGTACTGTCAGAGCTCTGGTGAATTACTAATTAAAGTTCTGGTGTGTAGGATTTAGTGGTATCTAGTGTTGAGGTTGCCGAACAGATATTTCTCCTGTTTGCCAAGCGTGTAGGAGAACTACGGTGGCCGACTTGAGAATGTGAACGGCGCTATTTAGAGCTAGTGTTTGATTTGTCCAATATGGGCTACTGACAGAACGTTTGGGTTTTTTTTTTTGGTTGAGCAAATCTGTCTTTCCGTAGTGTAAGGCAAATCAGGTGGACCCAAAAGCAGGAGACAACAGGAACCATCACACAAAGATCATTCTTTATTCTGAGGAAACTAACTAAACATCACACAACCAAAATAAGTATTCAACAAAGACTGAAATGAAAACCTGGACTTAAATACAAACTATACTGATGAGGGGATTAAGTGCAGGTGGAAAAAAGGCAAAAAAGCTCAGGTGATGGAAAGAAGGTGATGAGGCAGAAGAACAGGCTGGGAAAAACTGAGGAGCAGGGATGGACTAACGATGCTGGACAGGTGTGACAGTTTTATTACTATAATTGAAACTAGAAACCATTTTTGTTCAATCGAAATTATGTGGAAATAGTCTCTCTTTTCAAAATAGCTAAAATAATAGTCAGATTCCACATCTAGCTGCATTTTTTTAATACAGTGGATAAGTAAATATAAACATTATGATAAACATCAACTTTTATACCATATATACCACCACAACCTTACTACAAATAGATGCCCCTAAATCCTCCTATACACTGGACCTTTACTGCTACAGCTTAAATCTGCTATATCCATCATCATAACAAGTCTTGACAAGACAAAAAAAAAAACAGCTGTCTTCTTATGCCATTATGCCCAAAGTAACTACAGGCTTGCATTTAAGATAACACAACAGCAGCAGATTTCGCTGATTACCCAGAGGAGGATTAATGGTTTTAATCACAGAGTTTAAAATTTGTCTGGACTGAAAGTGTGATCATGTTTGGCCTTGAGGGCACCGTGTTGAAGATCACCGTTATAACGCAAGTACCTCTCTAATTATCTTGTCTGATAAAGAACCAAATTTCTAAAAATTACTGTTCTTTATTCCAGGCGTATGTTACCTACATTCGCAGTCTTCCAATTTGTTCCGATCCCTGTGTGTTTGGACTTCACAGCAACGCTGACATCACGAAGGATAACCAAGAGACCAATCAGCTCCTGGATGGAGTTCTGCTGACTCTGCCCAGGCAGACTGGAGGCGGGGCTAAGTCTCCCCAGGTTTGCTTTGCCTGCTCTAGGATGCACTCAAACTTTGATTTTACTCTCTTGGCTTCCACTTATTTCCCTGAGGAAACACTTAAAGCAAACTTTCTTGTTGACATGCAGACGAGTTGCTGTTTACTCATTCTTTATGTTGTCATGTCTTTGTGTTGTAGGAAGTAGTAGATGAGCTTGCAGAGGACATCCTGTCTAAGCTGCCAGCAGACTTTGACATACAAATGGTGATGGATAAATACCCAGTCATGTATGAGGAGTCTATGAATACAGTTTTGAGGCAGGAAATCATCCGTTTTAACAGGTAATAACATGCAATGCAAGCTAATTAAATATTCATGTTGGAGATGGATCGATCAGTTTGTGTAGGACACACAATTAACACTTGATCAAATCTGTCTCCCCTCTCGACAGACTCACTCATGTGGTGCGTGTCAGCTTAGTAAACATCTGCAAAGCTCTGAAGGGCCAGATTGTTATGTCTGCAGAACTTGAGAACGTGTTCAACAGTATGCTGGTGGGCAAGGTGCCCGCTATGTGGGCAGCCAAGTCTTACCCCTCTCTCAAGCCGATGGGGAGCTACGTGACTGATCTCTTAGCCAGGCTGCAGTTCCTTCAAGTAAGAATTATGGTTGTTATGAATCACATAGACTCTAAGCAAATGTAACAAACTTGGAATATGACCTGTAATGAAGCACATAAAAGGTAGCTGACGCACCTGTGGCTCAGAGGTAGAGCGGGTCATTCTCTAATTGGAAGGTCAGATCCCCGGCTCCTCCAGTCAACATGTCAAAGTGTCCTTGGGCAAGATACTGAACCCCAAATTGCTTCCGATGCTGCATCATCGGAGTCTGAGTTCGTGTGAATGAGTAGCAGGTGGCACCTTGCACAATAGCCTCAGCCACCAGTGTGTGAATGTGTGTGTGTGTGTGTGAATGTGTCATGTAGTGTGAAAGCGCTTTAAGTGGTCAAAAGACTAGAAAAGTGCGATACAAGTACAGTCCATTTACCAATAGCATATGCTGTATGTACAGTCAAGGAGATTCTTTGAATATGCAAAATAATAAGATAAATTTCCTTTTTAAAACTAATCTATTACATTCAGATTGTAGTAAAGCAGCACTGGTTGTATTAATCATTTTTTAGATTTACTCATATCTATACATATGCTTGGGTGTATGTCTTGACAGGATTGGATAGATAATGGCCCACCTACAGTCTTCTGGCTCTCTGGCTTCTACTTCACCCAGTCATTTCTTACTGGAGTGGCTCAGAATTTTGCCAGGAAGTACACCATCCCAATTGACTACATTGGCTTTGAATTTGAGGTATGTCAACATTTTTGCTAACCTTTCTCAGTAGCCCCTTTCATACAGCCTGGTCAAGGTGAGAATGCTGTTATTATGCCTCACTGTTTTATTTATTTATTTATTTATTTATTTATTTTTATTTTTTGAAATTTTTATTGTTTTTTTAAGTGTTATGTGTGCAACCCACTACCGGGAGATTTAAAAAGCAGTTAGCAGTGGTTAGCGGTGAACTCAAACAGAAAGAACAGCAGTCAAAAATGTCCATAAATTGGGGAGACAATGAAATCGAGGAACTCCTCTGAGCAAGGGACGAGAGCATCTGCCATATAATAAGGATGGAAAAATTTTGTTACTGCCATGTTGCGCTGCTGTTTTCATTAAGATGCTGTTGTGTTAAACTTCATGTTCGTCACACCTCTTTTGCTCTTGGGATGCCGGCATCCTAAAATGACACACTGGTGCCATTGTGGCGCATGATGAAGGAGGGACTTAATAGCAGCCCAACTGCACGATCTGTCTGTAAAAAGGGCTACTGTTATTGATATTTGTAATTGTAATAATTTAATAATAATAGGGATATATTGGGTGGATATTCACGCTCTGAGTTGTGCTCCAGGTAACCAAAGAGGAGACCCATATGGACGAGAAGCCAGAGGACGGGGCCTACGTCAAGGGCCTTTTCATGGAGGGGGCTCGCTGGGACAGAGAGAGCATGGTCATTGGCGAGTCTTCCCCCAAGATCCTCTTTGACTCTTTGCCCATCATCAAGCTTAAACCGGGAGAAATGGCCAAGTTTAAACATGAAAACATCTATGTTTGTCCTGTTTACAAAACCAGCGCCCGTAGAGGGACCTTGTCCACCACTGGACACTCCACCAACTATGTCCTGTCTATCGAGCTGCCCTCTGACAAGCCACAAAACCACTGGATTAACCGAGGGGTGGCTTGCCTCTGCCAGCTGGATGACTAAGAACTAGTATCAAGCTGATTGCATGTTTTGAACTGTTGAAAAACTGTATACGCCAAAGAAAGTTTATGTGTGTCAATGCCAAAGTAACAAAGATGTAAACTGATGTAGAGGGTTTAAAGCTTTGCACATATTGGCATCTATTACCATAATCGAAGAAAAAAAAAATTAAAATGATGACAATGAAATGTTAGGGTAATATTTTGTCTGTAAGAGGACACAATTGCCGCATATCTAGTGTGATTTATTGGGGATAGGGATTTGTTTTCACATTTATTTTGCAACATGGTAAACATGAGATTTATTTTGTGGAGGTGAAGAATGTATTTTAAAACTAGACATATTGTGCTTTATGTTAAAAAATCCAGAATATTTACAGTGTCTTTCATTCTTATTGTAGTCAAAGACACATTACTGGAAACTGGGATCACATAACAAAGTATTGATATATATTTGCACTGTGATGCACTTTATCCTACTACTTTTGTTTCAGAATGGGGGATGGGTTATTTCCAAGATTTATTACTTGATAACAAAGCCACCATAATGTCAAACCAGCTGGATGTGGTCAACATTTGAGGTGCTCTCTTAACTTACAGGTCCAGCCAGCAGTATGTTCTGATGGCAAACACTAGATGGCAGCCAAGGCAAACCAGTACTCCACAGGGGTCTGAACTGGTACCCATGCTGACGGATGTCTTTGCTCACTACATCCCTACTAAGATACAGTCTCTATGTAAGTACAGTCAATATGTGAATTCATACAACCAATATATCTATGGGAAATGTGGTCTTAATTTTGAGAAACAATGGCACAAAAACATAATTGTTGGGAAATAGGGGTTGCTTTGTTTTCACGCCTTACCTATCAATGTGAAGAGAATTTTGTCTGGATTGAGCCTCACCATCGTTGATTTAAATCTGGCTGGGAGTTTCGGAACAATTTTCTGTCCTGAAAAACAGATTGATGACTTAATCATGATATTGCGTGCGGGATTAATGCTTTTCTCTGCACATACGATATAAAAGGGGATGTTAAATCACCGCTGAGCATTTTCACGCTGGATTTAATTCAACCAAACTTTCATGACAGGAATGTGTTTACATCAAACCTTCGATGGTATAGCTTCATACTTAACCATACTATAACTTTAAATCAGATGGCTTGTGAGTGGTGCTGCCTGACTGGTGCTGTATTGATGTCAGCATTGCTTGATGTTCTCTGTAGTCAGCAATTGTTGGTTCAGACATAATTCATCTGACATCTAAATTCAGCTGCTGGATACCCTCCCTACATTATAGGACATAATGTATTGCAACATATACGTTTTGAAATGCTGCTGATGGCCTATACTAAGGGTCAAAACACAATGACACTTTAGAAAAACACCATTTCACAAAACATTTCAGAAAGCAAAACTACATTTCAGAAAACAAAGTATTCCAGAAAATAAAAACATTTCACAAAACAACCACATTTCACATAACACAGCCCTATTTTACATAGCAAAACTGCATTTCAGACAACACAAACATTTCACAGAATGAAATTTCAGAAAATGCAACATATCAAAAACACAACATTTCACAAACCACAACATTGTATTGTTTTGTATAATGTTTTGCCTTCTGAAAAATCTTTTTTTCTGAATGTTGTGTTTGTTTTGTTTTCTGAAACATTGTTTTTTTTAAAAAAAAGAAAAATATCAGCGTTTTGTTAAATGTTGTATCTTCCAGGATTTTTGTGATTTTTTTATGTGTGTTTCCTAAAAAGTTGTTGTGTTCTGACCCTCAGGGCCACCATATTCCTGTGACACATGCTATTAACATCAGTGATAGTGGGGGCCATACTTGTGCATTTTCAGCATACCACTGTTAAGTTACGCCCTTGAAGTTCAGCCGGACCTCAGCTCCAGGTTAGTCCTGTTCTCAAAACATTATGTTATCCTCTATTTAGTCCCATCAGACCTCCTTTAAGCTAATGTCTAAATGTCCTCCAGAAAGAGTCCCTAAGATGGATCATTTCCCTTTAATGAAAATCAGCAAACTGAATTGCCAAGAGGAGCAAAACACAGGAACGTCCTCCAACACTTTATGAGTGTTTACTCAGTATGATATTACAAAAAATTCTACATCAGTTTTCTGAGCAAGGGCACCTCAGTGCACAGCTTTTATTGCACTCACTAAATTATGTTAATGTTGAGCTGATAATGAAATGGAAGAAGCTCCTGTCTTTTTCAGATAAGGACCCGTAAATGATTAACTCTGTATGAGACTGTGTTTTATTATAAAGGAATTACACTGATGGAGGCAACCTTCATCACATAAATCGCACACCACGTTGGTTTTGCGTCAGTGAACATTGCGCTGACCTTGATTTGTGTAAGTATTGGTATAACTGTGCGTCAACAAGCAAAATCATTTCCGCTATTTAGAGTGTGATATTTGTCCTGCAGAGTCATAGAAACACTGCAGTTCGGGGAGATGTGGACACAAGTCTCTCTGTAGGACCTGGATGCACTGCTTTGTGTGTACGTTCTCACTGAGAAATGTATTAACTTCTAGTAATTTCATTATAGACCAAAAAAAAGTGAAGCCATTCAATTTATTTGGCATTTACCCTTGAAGGGGGCATCTTGGCATTCATCCCTGAGCAATGTATCACAGAAATGTCCCCCTGAATCCTTGAGCAAAATCCATGACCTTGATTTCAATTGAATTTTGGAGAGGCAGTTGAGGGTGCATTGTATGCAAGGGACTGTCTCAAAAGAGTGTACCAGAAAAGAATATTAAGTTGAGTGCAAGTCTGAATGGCCAAAAATACCCTGACAATATCTTATTTTCTGGGATGGATGGCACAATCATGCTTTCTAATGCCAAATTAGTCTATAAGGGTTTTTTATACCAAGTTATACATGTCAATACATCATTAGGGAAGGGTTTTAAATATTAATGGCTATTAAATAAATTGATTTTTTTTTTTTACCTTCCTAACTACAGACTTAATCATTAAAAGCCAAATAATGTCTTCTGAACATTTATAAACCATACACTTTGATCAATTAAACCCTTTATTAGTGGCTTTTTAGCATCCATAACTATAGATGTAATCATTAAAACCATTAGTGGCTTTTGTTCTGCCACACCCTCGGGCGGTTCTATGGGGTTTAATAACACTCCATAACTGACCCAAAATAACATCATAAGACACCTTTAAAACAATCAAACTGATGGGATTTATTAACATTAGATGAGCAAACAAGACAATAAAAATCCCAGGCAGAAAGGCAGCAAGACAAGCAGTCCCAACAGCAGGAGCCTCTCGCTCTGCTGCTGGAACAGGAGATCCAAGGCAGCTCCTCTAGGCCACGTGCACCTCGTTAAGCAATTCACCTTTTAGGTGATGCAGAACACCTGAGCTGCAGGAGAGAGAAGGGACGACATCACAGAACATTTACAGCCGTTATGCTTATTAACATTCATTACTGTAGACTTAGTCATTTAAACCCTTTAATAATTACTTATTCACATTCATAACTGTAAACCTAAAGCCCTTTATTAATGACTTAGGCCTATTAACATTAATTCATTCAATCCTTTTTTAGTGGCTATAACTTTCATAAAAATAGGTTTAATCATTAATGTCCTTTATTGATGGCTTATTGTCATTTATAACTGTAGACTTAATAATTCAAACTCTTTATTAATGGATTATTAACATTCATTTTTGTAATCATTAAAACCCTTTATTATTGCTGTATTAACATTAATAACTTTGGACTTAATAACTAAAACCCTTCATTAATCACTTATTAACATAACTGCAAACCCCTTTATGAATCACTTATCATTTGTAGGACAATACATTTTATTAAAGCCCATTATTGATGATTTATGAACATTAACTTCAGACATTTTGATTGAAACCCTTAATAGTTAGGCTACTTAACAAGTGTAACTAAAGATGTTATGATCAAAATCCTTTATTAATTTCTATAAATATTAATAACTGCAGATTAATAGAAAGTAGTACAAACAAACAAAAAAAAAACACCCACTGGATTGCTGGAGGAACAGAAAAACACAAACCACCCACCCATTTGACAGACTGGTGACAGATGACGGCTTTATTAGCTGCTGCTGCTGCTCTCATAAAGCCAGTGGCCTCTGATGAAGACTGGGGAGAGACAGAGAGGAGGACGACAGCAGGAGCTGATGATCTACATGTAAAAATCATTATGGTGCACATTGTTCAGTGGCACAGTGTGAAGAGGATTTAGTTTTAGATTTAGGCGGCGGCGGCGGAGGAGGAGCAGACAGCCTCCGTAGCATGTGCATTTCCTTAACGCACGCGCACATCCAGCTATCGCGGGGAGATGTGTTGAGTATCGGCGGCGGAGGTCTGGAGGGTGCACTGCCGTCGCTCAGCTGTCCCCCCTGTCATCCTGGGAGAGAGAGAGAGAGAGAGAGGGCGAGAGAGGGCGAGAGAGAGAAGTTTCCTCTGCTCGTTTACTTCACGCGATGGCACGCCTGTATCCGCGCGCAGCGCTGTTGCCTTCTGAGCACCGACGCTTTCAAGAGCTTTGAGAAATTACCCCAAAAAGTGTCACCAATGGCTGAATTTGGAGAGAACAAGAGCGCCGTCGGTCCACCGGTTGCTGGCTGGAAAGCTGCGTCAGGAGGAGCCCGAACGAGCCTGGAGTCGCACCGAGGAGAGCCGGTGTCAAACGGAAACTGCAGCGTGTCAGACACCGTGAAGAGGGTCCATAACGAGTCCAGCTGCGAGTCCCCGACGTGGGAGAGCGCAGGTTCAGATTCAGCCTCCAAAGCGATCCCTCGACGCAGCAGTCTGATCAAGGTAGGCCATCATCTCCATCAGGAGGAAACAGTTCTTTTTGACATTGCTTTGAAATATAACGGGAAGCACTTTGAAATGAAACATGCATGCAAACTGTTGCAAGTTCAAAGTAGCCTTTAAAAAAATAAGTAATGAGTCCATGGCAGATAATGATAAAGTAGGATGGTTTAGTGAATTGAACACAAACACTACAAACCCCTGCATGCATGTAAAGCAGATGCCATTGGGTGTAAGAAATATAATAAAATACTCCAAAGTCTCCATAAAATCACTACTGAGTTATGCAAACAGATGTGGTGACTTTCTCTCTCTCTCTCTCTCTCTCTCTATTTCTCTCTCACACACACATTCTTGCACTTCTATCCATCTAAGGACCCTCATTGACATAATGCATTTGGTACCCCCTTGCCCTAAAGGGCTGTTTGTTATTTACGAGAGTGTAGAGGGTGGTTCAAAAAAGGGGGTAGGCATGTAAAAAAAAAAATGTTTAAGCCCTTATGTTATTATTTTGGCCCAGGGAATGGGCATGCAACATGCGGCTTTATTTTTTCCACAAAATTTTTAAAGATTTTTTTCTAAAGTGTTGGGTTTTTTTTTTTTTGGTTGTTATTCTTAAAAATTGCAATTAAAAGAATAGTTTAAGAAGATGGCTTTTTGTCTTCAGACATTTTGTTGATTTTAAGAAATGTTTCTCTAAAAACATTTGCATTTTCTCTTTCATTTTTTTTCTTTTTTCTTTAAAACTTTTATTTATTTTTTTTAATTTTGACCCATTTATTTTTTTATTACTATACTTAACCACTTAAACAGGCCTAAAAACAAGTGATGACTGGCAAAAATGTTATCACTTTTCAAAAATATTCTCACACTGTTGGTAAGTTTATTTATTTATTGGTCCTCACTATGTATTATGTACAAGTACACATAAAGCTCTCTCCCACTGCTGGACACAATCTACCTGCAAATATTGATGGATGAGCATCAGTATTTTGTCCTTCGAGATTCACATCATGTCACTTGATACAACATGAGTTTTATATATCATAGTAACTAGTACCTGTTTAACATTTACTCCTCATGCCCCAACTACTGACCCTAGAGGAATCCAAAAACACTAAATTTCAGAGCTTTTTAATCATGTGTGTCATGTGCTGTAGAGTCGATATGTGCAGGGCTGGGCTGGCTTTGTTCTAGCGACTGACTACAGTCAGCAGGCGATGTCACTTATTAGCACTCCATCAGCCAGAGAGGAGGAGGAGGAGGAGGAGGAAGAGGAACTAATAAGTGAAAGCACCTGCTGTAGTCTTTGATTAGAATGAGAAATTGCATTCACTCCGCCCTCGATGGCTCACAGTTGAGTACCCCTGTCCAATTAACCCAACTGCCTACACTGATCTGAGCTCACATTTAAGCAAACCTCAAGTATTGGTTGGAAGCTTTTTACATCATAGCAATTTGTTATTTTTTTGTAGGGAAGACCGATAATTATATAATAAAATAATGGGACTTATGATGTCATATTGATAATTCCAATAACGACATTATTAGCTGATAAATAGAGCCGATTATAATAAGCAGAAATCGCTTTGAAAATCGCCCTTGTTGTCCATGGTTTAGCTCTGCCAGTACTACACACTGCATATGCTGTGTGTGATGTCATACTGCTGCGCCTGCGAGATCAGTCTAAAAGGTGTTGTCTCAGTCAGCAGTGTAGGCTTTAGGATAGGCGCTTAATGTTCTACGAAAGCCATTTCGCTTTTTTAGCACAACAGTCTACTATTTATCTGCATTCATCAGTGTTTTATCTGCAGATTAAGTATTTGGTTGTATAAAGGCTTTTATATTTTTATTGAGTGATGCAATTTGATTTGATTGTCAGATCATTTCATTTGGGAAGGAAAAAGTCAATTTGAAGAGTCAGAACTGTTCTTGTTTTTGTTGCGTTAACTCAAGTGATTTAATTTAGATTTGGTTAGGCCAGAGCTATAATGTTAAATTCATCTGTACTTACTACATCTTAGCATTTCATACCCTCAGGTAATGAAAAACAAAACAAAAAGAAATTATCGATTATCTGTATTTTATCGGCAACAAGAAGCTGGAAATTATCGGTTAGTGGTATCGGTTGAAATAATCGTTATCGTGCATCGGTATTTTTTTTTGACACATTCAAAGTGTTGTCATATCAAAATGGATTCAATAACTCATGACTGACTTTGTCCTTCTATGGCTTTGGCCCTCTCGGCATGTGGGAGGTCTGATCTCTAGTTGCTGCTTGTCTCCAGAGCTGCTCCCTGCAAAGACATGATTATTCGAACATGGCTTCATGATGTGTGTCTGATTGGCTCCTGCTCTGCAAGACAGGAAGCCAGCCAGTTGGCCAATTTCCTCGCAAGGTTCATGTTGCAATATTGCTATTAAGTCATGAGCAGTTGGTGATGACACGTAACTTTCTCCCTCCACACAAACACACACACACGCACAAATGTTTCTATCGTCCTTGCCCACACACAGGCCTGCGCTTGTCTTTCTGCAGTTTGTTACGACAGCGCAGCCAGCCTGACAGAGGATTTAAAAGCACTCTGTTTCACTGAAGTTCTGGCGTCTCATGCTGTGTCAGAAATGGCAGCAGATAAGTCTGCATCCAAAACATCACTTGCAGTTCAAAGAATAGTAATGCAGGACGGCGTGGGAGAAAACACTTTACGCTGCATGTGAATCTGGCTTATTGAAGCATGCCTTTGTGGTATGGTTTGATTCGTTCATGTTCAGTGAGCACATTTAATGCTGAGAGCGTTCAGAGATCAACGAACCATCCTACACAGCGTTGTGTGTACCTTTCTGCTTTCACCATAAATGTGTTTGTGTTATGAATCCTAAACACCTGAGGCTTGAGATGGATGGAGCTCAGGAGCTACAAATCCACCTGTCAACACTACAGTGTTCTCTGCTGCTTCCCAAACTACCCCTACAGCTAAACTTAGGATTCCACACAATAGGAGTTTGGTATGTGGGCAGATAAACAGGAAACATGACATTCCAGACCGCTTTTCACTGGAGTCATGGGATTTACGTCCAGCATTTGTGTGTGAGTGTGTGTGTTCCCGTTGGCTTTGGCTGAGCTAATGAGAGTACACTTAATTGCATTTCATTAGTATGTTCTTCATGCTGTCTGCTGGCCTCTCATTTATTCTGCCTCGCTCTCATGTGCGTGAAGGAGATGCAGAATCAGGTGCCCACTCAGTTTGTGACCGTTTCAGGTTCATCTCGATGTAGATAACCATCTTTCTTTGTTTCTCCCTTAGTTTCAAACACACACACACAAGTGCGCACACACTTGCACAGACCTGCCTTCTAGTAAAACACAGCTAGGCTCAACAAATATCTGCTTCCCAGCTCGATGATTAGTCATGCCAGCATACGCTATAAAACTCTGAAATACATGGTTGGCATGTTTGTGTGTGTGTATTTTTGGGGACATAGCTATACTTTGGAAACCACATATCTTCAAAATCTCTGCTTTTAATTTACCAAGAAAAACAGTGCCTTTTAATATAATGCAATAGGGCTGTATAGAGATATAAGCCAAGAATTGCTTTGACTCTTACATGAAACTGTAATGATTCAGTTTATCTGAAAGGAATAGTGCAGCATTTTGGGATACATATAAATTTGTTTTCTTGCTGCTATCTGGCTGAGAAGATTGACACCACTGTAATTTTTGTCTGTTCAGCATGATGCTGGGGCCAGGAGATGGCTTATTATTCCAAAACCCTCAATATTCTGCAAAATGTCTGATTGGACCAAAACCCATTTGCCTGTCAGCCTCTTATTCCAAAAACAAACACCCATTGCTCCAAAGATCCATTTAAAGTATACGCTCTTTCAAACGTGAAATGTTTTGTCTATCATAGGGAAAGCATGATCTGCCTTACTCTGCCCTACTCCGCTTCAGATTGGCTTACCCTATGCTTAAGTGAGTTTGTGTGTGCTTGTGTTAAAATATGGTATATTTCCCCAAATGTTTAGTGATTCCCTTAACTTTTATCAGATTTTGAGACATTTTTCCTTGACAGCATTTTTTAGACTTTAGTAGACAAGTTTGGTAAGTATGTGTGTGCATGTTTTCAGTGACTGTATATCCCCATAAAGGCATATACTTGTGTGTACTCACCTTCATCAGTATTCATGTCTAATGGGTGTGTGCGTATTTGATCATTTTGTGTATGTGTGTGTGTTTCAGACTGAGGAAGTAGCATTAGCTAGAGGCGTTAGCAGCACACAGCTGAGGAGGGTAGTCAGAGCAGCACTGAGCACCTCCCGCAGTTCAAATCAACATCTTTAGCCCACTTGCATAAGCATGACCCCTGCACAGCACAGGGAGCGGAAAAACCTTCTCACTGATTGTGATGATCTACAGGACCTGATCAAGTCACTCCACATATGCACTCTAGGTTCATATTATACATCCAGCCATGCATGTGTGCATGTGTGCATGTGTGGGAGTCTGAGTTTGTGCATGTTTGTGAGCCTCACCTTAAGTCATCACTGAGGCGTGTGAAACCCATGCCCTGCGCTTTGATCGTTGATGCCCGATTCGAGGCTCCAACCGCCTGTTCTTGGTTTTGGTGGTGCTCCCATCTCCAGTAAATGCATCTGTGACGTGTGTCAGCTGAAATCGTGGTTAGCTCTCTTACATGATGACTTTTTCAAGTTAGTCTTTTACTAGTTTCATTTTGTGTGATGTGTGTGTTTGATTGTGTCTGTTTGTGTGTATGTGAGCTCAAGCGCATATGGGATTTCAAAGGTTTGAGGCGTAAAAGAGCATCTGCAGCTCTACTTGCCACAAGGGCAGTGGCTTATAGTCAGGCGAGTTACTGTGAATGCTCGCCACATTTTCTGGAGGAGGATTCCCATACATTGAGCCACAGACAGAATGACTTGACCACATATTGCTTCCTGTGTGGCATTTAACGCTAATGTCCTGTCTCCTGTTGCAGTCACACACATGTGCAACCCCCACACAGGGACACAGATTGTGTGATTATTGCAAACTGTGATTAGAAAGCAGCACTGCATGAAGATGTCCCGATTAGGGCAGCAAAAAAAACTAGATTGATAATCAGTAAATATGGCAGTTATGTTTTAAATTCATTGATGTATTGTTAGGTCTAGAAAAGGCGAGAAAATAGAGAACAAAGCACAATCTCCCAGAGTCCACACTAGTCTTTGAATTCATTTTGTGTCATTTTGTGTCTCTTAGTAGTCATTTTGTGTGTCTTGGTTGGGTTTTTTTGCCCAATTTTGAGTTATTTTGTGTATATTTGCAGTTCCTTAGCATATCTTTGTGGCCATTTTGAGTCTCTTCCTGGTCTGTAGTTTGAGTGACATTTTGCAGATGAAGATCATGCCCTGACACTTTGGGCCCCTTGGTGCCTGTGCCTGGTAGGCCTGTACAGTAATCCATCCATGCATATGTGATCATACTGAAAAGACAAAAAAAATATATTGATGCACTTGAGTATCAGAATATTATTTGTTTTTTGATAGTGTATGGATTCTTAAAAACATCATTGATTTTTAATCAACAGTTTACATGCAAAAAAACGTGGTGCTGGTTGATTTGAGCTCTTTTTACACAGAGATCCCGCGATGGAGCTGCTAAGAGGTTGCTTCATTATGCATCCTTGGCTTTCAAAAAATGTTTTTACACCGAATCAAACAATGATGGCATCATGCCACGCTAGTGCAGGATCTAGGAAAATGTACTGATGTCTGGAAAGCCAAGATGGCACTAACAATCATTTATCATCCCTGTTATATGGGGAGGGTAAGGAGTTACCAGACCTCATTGTCTCCCCCAGTTTTTGGGCATCTTCAGCTGCTGTCCTTCTTAGAGTCAGCTGCTAACTCCTGCTATCTGCTTTTTAAATCTCCCTGTGGTGACTCACACGCGTAACATGTCGTCAATATGTCGTGCTCGTCCTGTTCATGGTCCTTTTCTGCTGGCCGTCTCTTACACAGACGTCAATTCCACTGCCGGCTTAAAGGCAAGACATCTCTGTCACTCAATTCCACGATGATACCTTTTATAAGGATAGGTGGGGTGACATAAGGTAACAGCATTTCCATCTTGAACAGGCAGTGTGAAAGGGGCTTGCTTGTTCTGTTTAAACCCCCTACAGCGAAACCCTTCAGTGTTATATCTGTCTTTAGCCGTTTGAATCTTCTTCCTCAACGTGGCAAAATAACGCGCAATAAACACAAACAGCACAGTCCTATGAAAAAGGCAGAGTAATAAAAGGCACACTACTAGACAGTTGAAAAAACGATATTGCAATATATTGCAATATGTCGCCTTGCTTACCCTATCATATATCAATATATGACACTATATTGAACCACAACCCCTGTATCGTGATATGTATTGTAGCATCAGATTCTTGTTAATACACAGCCTTTGACTGGTGTTTCCTCCACTGAGTCCATTAATTTCTACAAGTAGACATTGTACTATAAGAAAAGAGTGGCTGTGTGTAAGTTTAAATACATTATTCTAGTTTTTATGTAGCCTGATTAACCCACATTGAGGTTAGTTTGACCAGTAAGAGTTAACTGGTACAAAGCATGAAGTATCAGTATTGTTGCCATGGTTACCTACAGTGTAATAGCCTCGTGCAGTGATTCAGAGTGATCGGTAAGGGGTTGATTGGAGCTGTTTTTATATACAGTTGTAATGGACACCTGCTAGCCAGTTCAAATAAATTATTCCTGAGCCATGTGATGATAATAACTACATGCACACACATACTGGTGGCTGCTGGCATCTAAAGGTTCTCAAACACAAGTATACCTCCAAACAGATCTCCTCATATGTCTCCTACATGAAATAAATCTAGTAGAGTCCCTTACATTGAATGTCTCTCCTGCATGCTCCATACATCATCTCACGATACCCTGTAAATCACCTCCTAACGCTCGCTCCAGGGTGAAAGGCTCTGGAATAAACTATGCCATTAATCATCCATCATCTGCCATCAGACACACAAGGCCACGGGGAAGAAAGCTCTGCCTCCAAACCAATTTTCTCTCCTCTGTTCTTTATTTGCTCTCACGTTACAACAACATCTCCTTTTCTGTTTGTCTTAATTATTGGATCAAAGACAATGCCCACTAATGACCTACATCTGCATTCTGCTGACTCTGCGATGCTGTAATTAGTGATACAAGCTTGTTGCAACTATATAACCATACGCTTTCATACATCATACATCATCATGCATGTAAGCTGGCTAATGAGGGCCATGCTGGTGCCTACAGGAGAATATCAAGTGCAGAGGCTCCGTGACTGTGTGCATAAAGATGGACAGTAATCTGCCAAAGAGCCTTTTAATTTATTCCTCTCCATCCGTCCTCTAGCTAATTTTTTTTTTTTTTTTTGTTAATCTGTGTACTCTTCTCAAGTTTCAACTTTGCCTCACTCTGTCATCTTGTGGGTCCGTCTCTGATGACTGCATCTAATCTGCTCTGCCACACAGTCTCCAGCATTTCTCTTGTCCTTCATCCATCCATCCGTCTCTACACTTCAATCACTCTAGATGTCCTGTCAGGAACATCAGTAATCTCATAGCAGTGTGTAATTTTCCAAATTTATTCACAGTTATGTATTTCCGTCAGATAAATCTGGCAGATAAAAAAAAATTAACTTATGTAAAATAGTGCTGAAGTGTGGTCATTTGTTTTAGAAGCGATTGGAAAAAAAGAAGCAACTTATTTTTAATGTTTTTTCATTTTTTTATTTTAACACACCTAGGCATTAAAGATACACCAAGCAGGATTTTTTAAAAAGTAAAGTAAAAAAGTCACACTGAAGTAACCTCTCTTAATCATCGCGTATGACCCACTTGAGTGTTTTATGATTTTGGGTTGTCCTGCCAGCCTGTTCACACGAATCTTAAAAATGCCTCAAGGTAATTTCTTAAAATTTAAAACTTGGACTCATCCATGAAGTGATTAGAATTTTTTGGTCAAAGGTTGAGGTCATTGTGACCTTGAGTTGGTCTCATTTTTTGTGAACACAATATCTCAAGAAGGCCTTAGAGGAGTTTCCTGGTACAAGCTTCCACTTACGCTGAAGAAGGACACTGAATTTCATGGTTAGACTATAAGGAGCGGGCATCCAAGAGACAAGGTGCCAAAAAAATGCAAATATTAAAAAAAATGCAAATGTGTATGCAAATGGAGTGTGTTTACAATTACAGACAACCCTGCATTGTATACCTTTAAGAATAACCATAAAGAAATAACTAATTTTTACAACCCAACCCTTGGGCAGCCTTCACTGACCCAAAATAAATCAATTTAAGACACCTTTAAAACAATCAGATTCCTGGAATTTATTAACAAACATGCAAATTTCTCTTCTATCTCTTGTTGGGCTCACATGTGTGTCAAACTACTGTATTAACTCTTCATGCAACAGTGACATCCGCCCGTACTGTATCAAGAATTCTTTCTTTCTTTTGTTTTATTCTTTCTTTCTTCTGTATGTCCTCTGTGTTGTTGCTTCACTCAGCTCTCAGTGGAGCCACAGGAAGCTCTCTGTGACGGGCTGATGGGCGGCTTCCTGTTTTGAAGTGCAGTGGTGGTTTTGGAGACTCATCTTCCGCTCTGTCAGAAACACAAAATAGGGCCTCTGTGACGAAGACGTGCAGCATGTTCTGACAGAGATTAAAGGAAAATGGATTTTTTTTTTTATCGGGGTATAGAGGCTTTTCTTCGGCTCTGTGTTTGTGTTTGCTTCATCTGGTTTGAATGTGTGCCTTTTGTGCATAGAAAAATCAATACATTTACCTTTGTTATTTTATTCATGTGTTTATCTACTTGCGGGTTAATTTGTGCCCGCTAGTTTTATCTTGTCAGGGTAATTCATTCAGAGTCTACAGTGACGTCAGCGTTGTTTGGTGTGTCTCCTTCTCTCTCAGTAATTTATGTCATCGGCACAGAGGTGACTGTGCAGGACAGCCTCTACACATAAGATAATTGAATCCAAACTGTTGAAATGGCCTCTCAGAGACTCCTGGTGTTCCCCTTGCTGCAAACACAGCTTGTCACATGCCATGGTACATTTATTAGGTATTTTTCAATATGACTTCTGTCCATTCCTTATCTATTAATCTATTAATCATGGGACGACATGTTTGTAAGCAGTCACAAGGTGCAGGCACGTCTGTAGAGAGCATATTATTTATGTGGCGTTTTCGAACTGTATGCACTGTGATTGGTCACACAGGGACCATTACTGCTAATGTCACACACACACACACGCACAGGAAGAGATATAGATTGAGGCCGGTGTTAATCTCTGGCGCCTGTCACCACACTGCATGAAAGGAAGGAGAGAGTGTGACTGATTGGGGTGGCACTGTGTGCTCCTGTGTGAGGGCACACGTGTCTGTATTTGTGAGTTAAGTCAATAATTGTTGGCTCTGCGCCTTGTACTGCGTCACCGGGGGAATTTCCCACAAGGTTTCAGATTCAGATTTAGAGCTAGTTTGAAAAGAAATGCTGCTGGTGGGCTGAAGTTGCATATGAGTCTACAAATCAGTTAATTCCAGGGTTCCCACGACATCCCAGCCCACGGCCCCTCAGGTTTGGAGGGCATGGATTTATGAATGAATTTTATTGTGAATTTTTTTATCTTTACATTTTTTTCACTATTTTTTGGCAGTTTTCGGCAAGTTTTTATTTTATTTATTTTTTAAATTTATTTTTAGAAAATTGGTTTGGAAGGCATGTTTTCTTTAGAAATCACCAGAAACTATTTACTACAGTCAGAATCTGTAAAAACAGAAATTAATGTTGGATGATCAAATCTCCAGTGTCCTTGAACACACTGTGTGGGATGCTGACATTATGTTTGAATAGAGTTTGAATCTTATATGTTGCAAGAAAAAAAAGGGAAAAAAATGGGCAAGAAAAACAAATATTTTGGATGCTTGAAAAGTCATGGGAAAGTCTATGTCTATGAAATTGCGTGGGAACCCTGCAATTCCAAGTTAGTATTTTGGTAATGATTTTTTGCCACCTTTTATCTTTTTAGGGCCAAAAGTGACCATATTTAAGAATAAGATTAAAAACAGGAGGGTCTCAAAGGACAGACACAATGTCTCTCTGTCCACACCCCCTCCCACTCCCTCTATCTTACCCCAAGGCACTGGGTGTATTTTTAGAGTGCCACTGCTTCCCTCCCTCACCATGCCAGCTCAAAAAAACTTGTCGCCATTGGAAACACTTCTCTGTCCTAATGAGGCGATTCTGTGAGGATTTGTGATGGTTAGGCACCATCTCTTCCCTCTGAGGGAGACCTTTTCATCTTCTGTGAATCATGCTTCCCCTGTCTCACGTGTTCATTCATATTCTTCAGATTAAACACAGCTCGGCATCCTTTTTTATTTATTTTTCTTTCTCTTATCTCTCTTTGCCTTTCATATCCCCCACATTTCTTTCATATGAATGGTTCCCTCCTCTCCTCCGCTCATAAAAGATCCAAGTGCTCTCATATGAACTCTTATTTGATTGAAATCCGAGTTATGCTGATGAGAAGATATTAATCAGCCACTGATCAGTATTCATAGATGTTGATTATGGATGTAAAAATGTTGATCTGTCTACTAGCGATTTGGACTTCAAAACAAGTGAGCTTTATATGTATTTGTAAGGCCCAGAGCAACAGGCTGCTGGATTTGATCTCCCACTGACAAAAATATGTGCGCTTACTGTTGTTTTTTCGAAAGGTTGCTTTGATTCATTCACTATTTCTAAAGCAAAACAATCTCCTGAAAGAAATATGAATTTAGTTTAGACCAATTGCACTCAGCTTGTGGTTCTTGGGCCAAATCTGGCCTACAGTAAAGTAAGTAATTCCCTGGATACACTTTATTTGAACCAATCCAACAACATTTAATTAAATTGTAGGTGAGAACCATGAACTAACATTTCATTTATTTTTATTTGTAAAAAAAAAAAGTTATACCAAAGTTAATCTAATTTTAATTTTCATACAAAAACTGCACAGAGGTAAACAAAAAACAAATTGCAGTATGCAAAACATGCAGTCCGAATATGGAGACACACAGTGAAAGAAAAATTTAAAAAGCGTTTGTGATTTTTGTAAATGTAAGACATTATTACCCAGTTTTTGAAATAGCATTACATTTGATGAAGAGTGCATTTTGATTTGTTTAGGACTAGAAATTCAAAGTTTAGGACTTGGGACTTGACTTTAAACTTACCGGTCTTGGCTTTGGACTGCAACGACATGAGACTTACTTCTGACATGCAAAACAATGAATTGGTCCCGCGTCTGGCTGCAGCACTAATGCACTTATATATCTAGATATTGTGAATTTTATCAGAATCTTACCAGAGTATGTACAGTAGAATTGTATTTTTTATGTCAAGGCTCTTATTTGTTTTTACATTTGTGTTTCAGATTTTGCTAATCTGCTTGTGATATATACAGTTAGTATTTTGAGTATGCATGCTTCAGTCACTCTTTAGGATTGAATCACCTGCAATTATGTCATCCTGCTTCCCCCGCCTTAGATTAGCTTCAATTAAGTCTTTAATTGGATTTTATCCTGACTCTAATATAGCTATAATTGAATAACTTTGCCCACATATATGCTCTTATCTGTTACCGTAAGGTTCCCTGTGGGGATGACATCTGATCGGTCAATAAATCAGATGGATGAGCTGCGATGGTGAGCTCAGATAAAGTGATTGGGTCTGCCAGCGTCGTGGCGGAGGG
Organism: Plectropomus leopardus; assembly: GCF_026936395.1. NCBI lineage: Eukaryota > Metazoa > Chordata > Actinopteri > Perciformes > Serranidae > Plectropomus > Plectropomus leopardus. Next base: position 15,898,345 of record NC_142192.1, on the reverse strand, counting down.
GCAGAATTAGAATGCTGCTGCCTGCTGCCTCTGTCTAGTCAGGTATGATTAATGGTGTAATAGTGAAGGGCAAGGGCAAGCAAAGGCTTTTAGCATCAGGAAAAACAATAACAGATTGGGAGGAGGAGGCTCTATGTAGTAGGCCAAATAATCTGTGTTTATGTATGGTTATATAAGCTGACATGCCTTTTAATCCTGTGAGATCCATTCTGGATGGAAAAAAAATGTTTGTCATGCCTAAGCAAAGAATACTCTTCAGAGGGATAACTGTCTGTCTGTCTCTTTCTTTCAACTCATTTGTCTTCTCATTGCACACCCCTCCCTCCCTCCTCTCTGTATCTGCGCGTCCTTTCATCCTTCCTTCCCTCCCTCCTCATCAGGACGGGTCACGTGCCGGTCGGGAGAGGAAGAAGACGGTGTCCTTCAGCAGCAGCCTGTCAGAGAAGAAGATCAGCAGCGCTGCAGACTGTATCCACTCCATGGTGGGTGTCATAGTGTAACCCTTGACATAGTATATACATTTTGCACATGTACATGAAATATTTAATGTGCACTGCATGCATCAAGGGTTTCTGTTGGATCTCAAGCTTCTGAGCCTTTCACACACTCAACAGAGCTTGGTCAGAAGTCTAATGAAGTGAGCTCCACATTAGGCATGGGAGATATTACGGTATACCAGCGTTTTTAGAAATCTCGACTATGTGATTTTAGATACAGTAAAAAGTACAGACTCTCATTTTTCTATTAACTTAATTGTGGAGTCTGTATTGAGGATGTCTTGCTTGCAGTGCGCGTCATGTGCCCTTGAGGTTACGCCTGGGCCACACTGCATGCGTGAGCAGTGTGTGTTCACGCTGGCGGCGTTTATTGTTGCAGCGCTACTACAGAGCTTCCTACTGTTATAACTACTTTTTTTCCACAATTAAAAGCACATACTCCAGTCATTTACGAAGCCCTGCAAGCTACTACATCGTCAACAACACAGTGCTGCAAACTTTTAACAGTAAAATGCCTTGTGTCAACAACTGAAGGGATTCTTACAACAGAAACGTTGTCGGAGGGGTTTTATTTCAAAACAGAAACAGGAAAGGTTGAGCAAAACAGAAAACTACAGATAACTGTATCACACGAAAAATAACGACAACACTCACACGTTTTTCTAAATGAGCCGCGCCTGAGCAGTGCTGCTCACGCCATCAGTGTGGCAGCTTGAACATGGGCGCCGGAATAAAAAACAAACAGGTTCTGCAAGTATTACCTTTTGTTGACATCTCATGAGTGTAATGAGTATTGAGTAGACGGGGTGGTGGGGTTGGGGTGGGGGGTTAGTGCTGCACACTTAGACCGTCATATACAGCATATCTTGGTGAAATTCCAGTAAGCTATTAAAAAAATAGATACTGCCCAAGCCTACTCTACATTTAATTGTCAGTGGGTGAAAAATTGTTCCATATCTTGCTTGCAGGTTGAAGGGAGTGAGCTGAAGAAAATCCGAACCAACTCACGTGTTTACCAGCGTTACTACCTGCTGGATGCAGGACTTCAGGCTCTGTACTGGGAGCCGTCCAAGAAGGAGTCAGACAAAGCCCGCATCTCTCTGGCCTCCATACGAGAGGTCAGTGTCCAGAGAAAAAGCTTTATGAATTAACCCTCCTTCACTCTATGAATGACCTCACTGAATCTTTTAGAGTAAGGCAAATAAAATATTTACAATCCTGAACCATATGGAAACAACAGTTGATCTTGTTTTATTGCCTCCAATGAGGGTTTTTTGCGTCTGTCACATTCTAGGTACGAACAGGTCGTAACACAGAAACCTTCCGCACCAGTGGCGTTTATGAGCAGATTTCAGAGGACTGTGCATTCTCCATCATCTATGGAGAGATGTATGAAAGTTTGGACTTGGTGGCCAACTCCGCTGAAGTGGCTAACATTTGGGTGACTGGCCTAAGGTAAGATACAACAAAGAACGAGCAGTGGTCTTGATATGAAACAGAAACACACCGCACACATTTTATAGGTAAAGTAAAATCTGAACTTTAGAGCTCATAAACATGTATTCAGCAGTACAGTAGTAGTGTTAAAGACAATTCAATGAAATAAAACTGCTAACTGTTGCTTGTTCACACATTTCCTTCCCTGGTATGTAAAGCATTTATTGGTGGTTTGGTGAAGGAAGGATTAGTTTATCCATAATTTGAAATTTATGTAGAGCTTGGTTCGGCTTTTTTTGCTGGGTGACCGTGCATGTTTTACTGAATTAATCAAATGAATGAGAAGGATGCGTTTTCTCATGTAAATTGACCATTAGCAAGTTTTATTCACACCGCCCAAAATCACAATTCACAGATTTCCCTTTTAAAAAAAGCCCAGACACACCAAACCGACATCAGATAAGTGGCCACAAAGGCTGAATATTGCATCGTCGTACGTCACCTGTGTGTCAGCCAAAAAATTGCGCCTGAACAATCTGCAAAGAGTTCATTCAGTAACCAACTAACATGCACCTTCTGTCCCTGCATGAGAGGAAATAGATCTCTATACCAGCAATGGGAAACCAGAATACTGACAGGAGGGATTCAAGATTACCATGCACTAGCGAACAGTAACACAAATAGTTATCAAGCATTTCTGCTGAAGAACTCAATGCTCAATGCGTTGTCTTTCCTCACTTCCATTTCTCTCCTAGTGCACTGATCTGAACTTTTATTCACAAACAAAGGTGCAACATGATGAGTGGGCCGAAAAAAAGCTGACAAGGGCCGACCAGTGCCAACACTGTGGGACACACCACCAAAAAATGGGGGGACAGACACTCTTCAACGGCCGAATATTGACCAACGGCCGATCGACAGTTGGCTTGGTGTGTCAGGGCCCTAACACTGTTGTTCTTTGCACTGATGCTAGTGCACATGTGCTTGTTCTTGTGTGTTTTGTGAATGCACATCCCTCCCTGGTGTTCTGACTGACATGAAGAAATATTGTCACAGATTTAATGTATGGTTGAACTGTGGTTTGTACATGAGGGGTAGGCTAGGCTAATCTAGCTAATTTAGCTAGGATCTTTATTTCCAAAGTAATAATCTTGTGTCTTAGGCTTTGCTTTTTCGCTTGTGTTTTTAAACTGATAATATCGTAGTTAACAGCGAGATCTTCGGATGATTTCTTTGTGTAGTCCTTTGAGACGTGTTTGTGATCGAAGGCTATGGCAGTAAATGTGATTTGACTTACACTGATTCTACTGCTGCTGTAATATAATTTTATACTGTATTTTATGAGTGTCAGCAAAATGCTTGAGATGAAAATGAAAATGTTTGTAATGTGGGGAAATATTCTCTCCTGTTGCATCGTCTGTTCATCCTCCAGGTATCTGATACAGTATGGGAAACATGCCCTGGACATGCTCGCCAGCAGTCAGGACAGCCTTCGCCTTGGCTGGCTGGAGCAGTTGTTTTCCTCTGCTGCTGATTCGGACACACTGGAAGACGTCGAGAAAGGCATCCACTTGCAGTCAGCTGTTAGATTGATACAGAGCGTGAACCCTGGAGTGGGCAAGGGCAAAGTGGAGCACAGGTTCAAAGAGCTTCAGAGAGTTAGGGAGAAGATGTGTGGTCTTGCTCTAGATAATGAATCTGGAGTTAAAGATCATGGTGAAAACAAAAGACTAATAGCAAGAAATGAGCGAGTCACCCAGCAGGAGTTCATCAAGGTCTTCCATGACTTTTGCACACGCCCTGAGATCTACTTTCTGTTGGTGCAGTTCTCTAGCAACAAGGAGTTCCTGGACACCAAAGACCTGATGAGGTTCCTCGAGGCTGAGCAAGGCATGGCTCAAGTGGGTAACACAAAACACAATCCCAGTCCCCACTGTGATAATAATAATAATAATCACTTTATTAATATAGCCCTTTAAAATCAGAGTTTACAAAGTGCTTTGACAAACAAAGCAAAAGCAGAAATGGTATACATTGAAGGCAATACAGCAACACAAAGCCAAACAGTCCTACAGAACATATGCAAAAGGAAGCTAAGGTAGAGTCAGGATAAAATTAAGACAAGAGGACAAATAATGCAAGATGCAGTACGATAAAAGGTCAATATAAAATAATTGAAACATATAGACCAAAAACAACAAAAGCAATAAAACTACAAATAAAAAGAAATAAAATAAATAAAACATAAATGAAATAGGTAAAATAAAAAAATATAACAAATAAATAAATTAAAAGAAATAAGATATAAGTGAAAAGATGGCATCACACAAAAGTAAGTCTATGATAATGGGTTTTAAGTGATTTAAACGAAATCACTGATTCTTTGAGCCTTATCTCTTCAGGCAGGTCATCCTAAAGCAGAGAGGCCCTGATGGCAAAGGCTCGGTCAACTTGAGTTTTTAGCCTTGACTTTGAAACAGCCAGAGGGGCCCCACCTGAAGATCTAAGGCTGCGAACTGGCTAATAAAGGGTCAACATTTCTGTTATGTAGCTTGGGGCTAGACCCAGATGAGTTTTAAATGTGATCAGTAAAATCTTTAAATCAGTTCTAATAAGGTTGTACCGACTCCGAATAATGTCAGTGGAATAGGATTTGGCTGTTTAATATGAATATTTGATGATTCGTTTTGTTTTGTCATATGAAGTTTTAAAGTTTGAATAGGCTCAGTGGGATGTTGAGTGTGATAGCAGCAATCACGTGATATAGTCAAAAAACGGTCCTAACAAGGGATTGCAAATGTACAACAGCATTTTTTTGCCAACCCTAGATATCAAACAAAAGCCAGAGACTGTGGCAAAATAGCTTGCTTTGAGCTGTAATCTCACCACTTCTAAGCAGCAGAGCAGTCTTTCTCTCCCGCTGTGCCAAGTATCTCCTCTGTGCCACAGCTTGAATTGAGTAGCGTGACAGTCAAGAGCACTCACTCTGTAGCAAAATCTGGAGATCAAAACGTCCCCAGAAATAAACTGCACAGCACACTTACTAGCAAAAAATTAACAAAAACGACTGCTCGGCTTGAAGCAATCTCAGTCGTCTGAGGGGTCTCTGACTGATAATTTGAATCTCTGACTTTCAAGGGGCAGCCCTAGACTGATTTCTACATCGTCTCTAAATTCCTCTGTCTTACTGTGTCCTCCAGGTGAGCGAGGAGACCAGCCTGAAGCTCATCCAGTCCCACGAGCCATCAGAGCAGGGCCGGCAGCAGGGATTCCTGTCACTGGACGGCTTCACCAGCTACCTCACTTCAGTAGAGTGCCACCTCTTTGACAGGGAGCACGACACAGTGTGCCAGGACATGTCCCAGCCTTTGTCTCACTACTACATCAACTCCTCCCACAACACCTACCTCATTGAGGACCAGTTTCGAGGTCCGTCTGACATCTCTGGCTACATCCGTGCCCTCAAAATGGGTTGTCGATGTGTGGAGGTAGATGTCTGGGATGGCCCAGATGAGGAGCCAGTGGTGTGCACCGGACACACCCTCTCCCCACCTCTGTCCTTGCGTTGTGTGCTAGAAGCAATTGGAAAGTTTGCATTTGTGGCCTCGCAGTACCCGTTAATTGTATGTATTGAGAACCACTGTTCACTTCAACAACAGAGAGTGATGTTGCAACATCTTGTGAGGATACTAGGAGACAGGTTATACACAGATGCTCCATACGAAGGGGAGTCATACCTGCCATCACCGCATGCCCTCAGGCATCGAATCCTACTAAAAGGTAAAAAGTTGGGGCCAGGTCCTGATGGGCAGGATGGGGAAGTAAGTGAGGAGGATGAAGGTGCAGAGATGTGTCAAAGGATTAAAGCAGCTAACAGTGGAGGGGCAGGAAATGAGAAGGACACGGTGCAGAAGAGTGTCTCTTTCACAGCTGTCACTCAGTGTAGTCCTCTTCATCTACTCCCCAAACGTTTCCAACTCTTGAAAGAACTCTCCAACCTAGTAACTCTTTGCTGCTCAGTCCAATTTGTTGACTTCCCAACATCATCCAAAAGCCAGAAGCCTTGGGAATTGTGTTCCTTTCACGAGTCTCTGGCTGTGCGTCTCGCTGGCGAGAACCCCGGCGAGTTTGTCAATCACAATAAGCATTTCCTGTCCCGGGTGTACCCCAGCCCCATGCGTATTGACTCGAGCAACATGAACCCTCAGGACCTGTGGAAATGCGGTTGCCAGATTGTGTCTATGAATTTTCAGACAGCAGGACTAATGATGGACCTGAACACGGCCTGGTTCAGGCAGAATGGGAGCTGTGGTTACGTTCTGCGGCCGGCCATCATGCGGCAGGAGGTGTCTTATTTCAGTGCCGACACCAGGGACACGGTGCCAGGGGTATCTCCACAGCTGCTGCATGTGAAGGTGTGATGAAATAATGTGTCAAACGAGAAAAATGTGAAGTTGTATCTAAGTGGAATAATCCTCTAAAGTGATAATTATATTCCAAAAACCAATGAGTGAACAACCTTTATTTTTACCCCTTTCCCAGGTGATAAGCGGACAGAACCTGCCTAGGCCGAGGGGGTCGGGGGCCAAAGGAGATGTGGTGGACCCCTATGTTTATGTTGAGATCCACGGCATCCCAGCTGACTGCACAGAGCGTCGCACCAGGACGGTGATGCAGAATGGGGACAATCCTGTCTTCGATGAGAGCTTTGAGTTCCAGATCAACCTGCCGGAGCTCGCCATGGTTCGCTTTGTGGTCCTTGATGATGACTTCATAGGAGATGAGTTCATAGGTCGGTGTCACTGTGAATGGACTGTATGGACTTTTAAAAAAAATATATAATGAAAGACACTAAATCTCGTATGTGAGCATGCAATGACAATAAAGGCATTCATTCATTAATTGAAATGATTTCAGAGCTTAAGTTTGTACTAGAGTGGAACCAGTTTGTCATATTTCTTTAAAATGCTTTGATATTATTTGTGATTTGTGTACCACCTCAGGTCAGTACACCATCCCTTTGGAGTGTCTTCAGCCGGGCTACCGGCATGTACCACTCCAGTCTCTGACAGGGGAGGAGCTTCCCCACGCCAAGCTTTTTGTCCATGTGGCCCTGACCAATCGGAGAGGAGGGGGAAAGCCTCACAAAAGGGGACTGTCTGTGCGGAAAGCCCGCAAGGGGAGGGATTACACAGCTCTGAGGGACTTGGGGATCCGAGCAGTGGATGAGATTTTCAAAATGGCTGCTCCTCCGCTGAGAGAAGCCACTGACCTGAGGGAAAACATGCAGGTGAGGAAGAAAGCCAGTATGCCACTGAATATGCAGATTGTCGGTCAGACAACAACTGGACTCTGGGAAGTTTGATTGCTATTTCTTTAATACAGTTTTGCTTTATTCATGTTCATTAACCCTTTGATACCTGAGCATATTGGCTTGATTTAGTTTAAAAATATGGGATGAAAGGGCAGCCAGTAGCTCAACTAGTAGGGCAGGTGCCTCCATGTACAGAGGCTACGTCCTCGCCACAGTGGCTGCGAGTTCGATTCCGACCTCGGCCCTTTGCTGCATGTCATTACTTCTTTCTCCCCGTTTCATGCTCAAGGTTTCCTATCTCCAAACAGGCAAAAGCCAAAAAAATAACTGTAAAAAAATGAAAAAAGGGAAGAAGGCAGTGAAATTACCTGAAGATTAATAATTTAAAAAATCTAAACAAAAAATACAAAGAAAAAAAAAGAAAAACAAGTTGGAAAATGCCTAAAATGTATAATAATTTTGTAAAATAATTGTATATATTAAATTAGTTTCACCATGAAAATAGTGATTTTCCTAGCTTTTTTCTTTTTTTCCCTAGACATTTTCCCCCAGGTTTTTAAAAATCATTTTCTAATTCTGCCAATGTTTTGCAAGTTTTGGAACATTAACTAAGTTGTTTATTGCATCTTTTTCAGTGTTTTTGCAAGAAATCTCACAAATCTGCTCGGGGTTCAAAGGGTTAAACACTTTTGAAAGGCGTCTGAGAGCAGCAAAAGAAAAGTGATGTCACTCCAGGTTTCAAGTGTGAAAACTGAATGTGGAATCATATATTTTTAGGTCCCTTGATTATGAAGAATGTTATGAAAATTGAACAATGACTTTTTTTCTGCAACTGGGAAAAAAAAGAGAAGACTAGTGATGCATTTTCTCCAGTTGTTAGAAGTGGGTCTAGCCTTTATGTTCTAGGCAGTAATTTGTTCTGTGGGTGCTTGTGTCACCCTGGGGCAGTAAAAACAATAATTATACAGTATGTTCAGCTGGAGTGGTGAGACTGTTGGCATCCACGTCTCTTGATTTCTTCCATTCCAGCCGGAACTGCTACAACAGCACAGCAGCAAGAGAGAACTGCAGGGGAGCAAATCAATAGTCGAAGGAAAAGACAAATAGCTCTGTTGCAGGAGTGGCTTTTGATTACCTCTGTGTGTGTGTGTGTGTGTGTGTGTGTGTGTGTGTGTGTGTGTGTGTGTGTGTGTGTGTGTGTTGTGAGAGAGAAAGTGAAAGCAAACCAAGTTGGGAGATGTAGTGGGGAAGAGATTTTACCAACTTTCTGTAATTTTGTTTTGATTTCACTCTGTGTCTCTGTACTGTTTTTCCATCGGGGTCATAAAATAAGAAAGATTATTCAATTTGCAGGTGTAACAGGGTTCCCATGGATCCTTAAAAAGTTTTAAAGGGCATTGAATTAATAATCTTAAAATAAGGCCTTAATTAGTAATAAATTGACTTAAATGAATCCTTCAGAAGTCTTAAAAATGCTCAGACATAGGAAGTTTGATTTTATTAATCTTTTTTCTGACGTTGCATTGTAAAATTTAAAAATAATTGCCAACATCTTTTTTTTTGTCAATTAAGAGTGAGAAACACAAAATCGTCCTGAAAACAGGCCGGAAATGCCAGATATTTTCTTCCTCTATTGGTAAACCAAATAGATACCTTCATGATAATATTATATGTTCAATGTCTTCCATGTATTCCACTCTAAAAAGAGCTGTTTTTCCAACATGTGACCTTAAACTTAATTCCGAGTGGCATTAAAAAAGTCTTTAAAAGTGTTAAATCTGCCTTGATCTGCAGGAACCCTGGTCTAACATTTGTCTGTCCTCTTCTTCTCTCCAACAGAACTCTGTAGCAGTGTTCAGGGAGCTGTGCGGGGTGTCGGCGGTGGCTAACCTCATGCAGTGCGTTCTAGCTCTGGGCTCCAGGGTGTCAGGACCAGATGGAGCACCTTTATTACTGTTTGACCTCCGAGACCACTACCCCACACTGGAGCCCCAGGGGCCCCTGCCTGACGTCCTTCGTCGGGTTGTCTCCACTTATGAAATGGTGAGTAAAGAAGGTAGTTGACAGTTAAATGTTCTGTATGCAACTTCACAAAATCTGTGACCCTACTGCAGTCGCTGTAGGGTCGCTCAGGTGCGTGCACTCCATAGCTTAATGTTTACGTTGTAGCAAAGCTGAAGAGAAGACAGAAACTTGGAAACCTGCGCGATCACACATCCTGTGGATTTTGTGGAAAGAATTGGGCCCTGGTCCTTTACTAAGTCAGTCCAAAGATAACGGCAAGTTATAATAAAGCTGTAGGCAGCTGAGAAAGGTGGGCGAAGTCACCGTTTTTGGGTTACATTACAACCTGTTTACCCATTGGCAATAAAAACAATTAATAGGTCTGCAACTATAAAATAGCATACAGTACCTAATATGTACCTTATTATGCGTATGTTTTTTCACCAGATGAATGAGTCTAACATCTCTGAAATATATTAACAGGAAGGGAAGACCAAACAAAAGCAGCGAAGATCACAAATCTGCGAACCACATCCCATCTTCTGTCTACTTGACCTAAGAATGAAACCTCCCCACCCTTGCAGACAAAAGCTTCCTTTTTAACCAATATGTCCTCAGACACAAAGCAGGCTCTCATTGTTATGTAGCAGACAACATTCCCATTTTTTTCTGGCTTTAACAAGACTCATAAAAAACATCGGCGACATCCTCACCTTGGCCTGAATCCACAGCGTGTTTCCACCCAAATAAACTGTGGACTTTTCATCGACTGAGGAGAGAGTTATTTAACAGACTTAATTCATTTAATGATGTCTAAAAATAAACCCAACCTCCCCCCGGAAATGAATACAAAGAGCAAAAGAGGGAGAGAGAGGAAAAAAGGGGGCAGAGCGGTCAATTGGTCTGTTAGTGGACTCATCAAAAAGTCAATACAGCTGAATGAATCAGTTTGTTTGGGTTGAGGTAACAATGTCAGGCTTCCTCGCTTTCATATCTCACTGTCAACATACTCTCTGTGGTGGAAGAAGTATTCAGATCCTTCACTTAAGTTAAAGTAAATACCACCCTGTGAAAATACTGTTAGAAGTAAAAGTCCTGCGTCGAAAATGGTACTTAAGTAAAAGTAAGAATAATCAGGAAAATGTACTAAAAGTATTCAAAAGAAAAAGTACCCAATGCAAACAAATCTTTAAAAAAAATATTTAAAAAATAAGATTGTTAGAAAAGAATAGCCCAAAACTTCAAAAATAAAGAGAAAAGCCATTGAAGTTATTAAGAAAAAAATAGAAAACACACCCCAAGCTCAAAATTCTTAATAAAAAACAAAAAAGCATATAAAACTCACATAAATATATTATAAATATAATTGAAAATAACACTCCCAAAACTCAAAATCATTAAAAAAATAGACAAATACTTCAATGTTAATCAAAATAGTTGGCAATTAATTTTCTTTAAATCGACTGATTGATTAATGAAGTAACTGTGGTCTCTGTCTCTCAGCCTCCTCCTCTTTCTTCCGTTGGGGTTGTTTTTTAGATTGTGGTCGGCCACCTGTAAGTGTTTCAGTACAGCTGTGGTCCAACACTCTCGCCTTTAGTCTTGCAATGTTAAAGTGTTGCTGCAGTAAACAACATTACACTCCCCTTTTTCCGCCATCTGTCTGCCCGCTGGCTGCAGTACTTTTTAAATTGATATTTGCTCAAAGTGCACTTGTTCGTGTTTCATATTAGATATTCCCCAGGAGTCTCTTGGGTTCGGATGATGGACAGTCAGTATGAATTGCCAATTTGGAGATACTGTCCAGAGAGAATAGTGATGTGAGCGAGTGTGTGTGTGTGTGTGTGTTTGTGTGTGTGTGTGTGTGTGTGTGTGTGTGTGTGTGTGTGTGTGTGTGTGTGTGTGTGTGTGTGTGTGTGTGTGTGTGTGTGTGTGTTGTGAGTGAGAGTTTTTGTAGCTAGAAACAGGCTGTAGTGGAGACAAATGGGTCTGTTTCTGGTCTTATTAAGTTATGATTAAGGTTTTAGTGTATAAATTGTGACACTTTAATTTAACTAGGGTTGTTTGTCACTGCTATGCAACTAGTGTCTGCACGTGTGACTGTCTATGTGTGCAGAAAGAATGTATGATCGTGTGTGTGTGTGTGTGTGTGTTTGTGTTTAGCCACTTCCGTTTCCAGCCAAGCGGATCAGAGTTGAAAAAGCTTGCTGAATACCATTAGCATAGATTTGAATGTCGTTCGCCCTAAATGGATTCCACACCTCAATCCTGATGCCTGGAGGGAGAGGCAGAGAACAGAGATATGAAATGAGGATGAGAGAGAGAGAGTGTGTGTGTGTCTTATTGAATTGGATCTGGCCAAATTTATGTACTGTAGTTAATCCCTTATTTGTCAAACAGTGTTTTTTTTTCCCACTGAGGGGTCACGTCCCACGGGTTTTGTGAGAGGAGGTGCAGAATTAATCAGGCCGAAGCTACTCGTGTCATTCCTGTGTGTGTGTGTGGTCATTACTTTGAAGGACCTGTCACAATGGTCCCTGTGGGTGCCTTCACGAGTATATATATATATATGTCTGCTGTGCATTTTGTGGTAAAACAGCATAAAGAGTAAACTCTAATTGGCTATTTCAGTGAATTTAACAATTGTTGACATGCAAAAACGTCACAATAGTGTTTTATCTAATTATAAATGCTCACCTCCCATGTGATTTACCTCAATTTAATGTGGAGTAAATTGTATTCTTTTACAGCTGACTATAAAACAGACTGTGTATGTGCTTAAATGTGTGATTTACACACAAAAACAAGAAGGGTTTATGGTGTGTGTGTTTCATGCTAATATGTGTGTCCCTGTCTGCAGATGGTCCAGGCAAGCAGAGCAGTGATCGAGCTCTCCGGTGGAATCTATGACAAGATCCTGCATATACAGACAATGGGTGTGTAGACTGTGTGTGTGTGTTGCTTGTCAGTGTGTGTATGATATGATGCTAGAGCGTGTGTTGTAATGTGTGTGTAGAGACCAGGCAGTGCCTGTGTTCCCTGTCTGCTCATGACAACTCCCACACAGCCTCTTCAGCGGTGCCGTTCTCCACACTGCAGTGGCTGCTTTTGTCATTAACTTAACGCCCTTCCACTCAGTTCCTCTCCTATTTTTATTTCCTTGCTTTTCATGTCCATCCCTGTCTTTCCTGTTATGGTCTCTCCTTCTCTTCTCTTCTCTCCTCTTTCTTGCCCTCTCCTTCCCACTCCTCGCATTCTCATTAATTTTCTCTCTTCTGATGTCCTTGTATGCTCTTTCCTTTTCTTTCCTCCTATGCTCTCTCCTCTCCCCTTCACCGTTCCTCTTGTTTCTTTCCCTTCCATGCATTGCCTTTTCCTGTATCCTCCTTTTGGGCCTCATGCAGCAACATTCCCTTAAATTTCTCTTATATTTTCTCTTAATTTTCTGAAAAGAGAAAAATATAAAAGAAGTCAACTACAGATGCACCAAACGTTCTCAACCATCCAAATCTGATCATACCCAGGTATGCTAAGTGCTGAATCCCACTTGATCAAAAGTCATCTATTAGCGGAGGTAATGCAACTTAAACACTATTTACAGGCAGGTGTGCATGTGTGTCCATGTGCAAAGACTCTGGCACATGACCAACAGATGGAGAGGAACGTCTGCAGTAGTGAAATTGATATAGATCTACTGTTAAAAAAACTTAAAGTGTATAGGGAAAATATATTGAAGTATTAAAAGTAAAAGTATGCATTCAAAAAGGCTTAAATAACTTAAATTAATCAAAATAATTTAAATATTTTAAAGGAAAAGTAATAAGTCCTCATACATACATATGAGAAACTGGAACCATGAAATGTTTTTGCATGAAAAATGACTGACACGATTATAAACGATTGCTTGCCAATAAATTTTCTTATTGATCGTCTAATTATTTCAGCTGCACTTGTATATTTTCATTAGGTTTGTGCACAAAAATCTTTAATGTTTAAGTTGTTATCTCAGTTCCTCAGATTTGTACTTAAGTGCAGTACTTGAGTACTTAGTTACATTCCAGCACTCAACAGAGGGACGCACAATAACTGAAATTACAGTGGCTAGGATTAATTATCTGGTCATTATATTTTCTCTGAAACATGATCTAAATTCAAGTAGATGATATTCATGCATTTTTAAAAAAAAAAATGTATTAAAAAAATTAAAAAACACATTTTTCCTTGCGCTGGGCAACAAATTGTGGCCTGTGAAACAAGATGTTTTTCTCTTATTCCGGTACGAGTACTCTCAACCACTTGTAAAATTTTCTCTCACCTAAGAGAAGAGCAACGATAAGAAAACACTGGTGAATCCTAAAAAATAATGGGTGCTAATAAATTAAGAAAAAAATGTAAAGAAAATAAGAGTAAATTTCTTTGTATGTTGTTTATGGTATGAGGCTTCTCTTCTCTTTATATCCCCTCCTTTTTTGTTTACTTTCTTTTCCTTGTATTTGCTCTCCTAGCCTTTACCTGTCTTCTATCCTGTTTCCTTTCTTGTCCTACCCTCTTTTCTCATTCTCTTACCTTCCCTTTCATTTTCTTTCCTCTTCTGCACTTTCCTCTCCTCTCCTGTTCTCTCCTCTCCCACCATATTTTTCCTATCCCATCCTCTGCAGACATCTGCCGAATCAACAGTGCCACACGGGGTTAAATGAGTCTTTTTACTGGCCCAGTTCATCTGTATGTTTTGGACGGAGGGGGTTTAAATTGGCCGTGCTCTCGCCATCGATCACCCTTCATTCTGTTACGCGAAGGGCACCATATCTGACCGACTTATATCATCCTGTGATCTTTGGCAGAGGTTTGTTTATTTCAGCAGGGCCCCCTGGGTCATCTGACATTAGTCAGCCAGACTGTCGTCAGAGTGGCAATAAACAACCCACAAACACACCAACACACACACTTTACCCACATCTCCTCTGCCACCCCGATTTAGTCCACAGCTGTCACCCAGGAGACAATGTGATTGACATCTGGAGGTGTTCACCAGTGGCTGGGAGAGAAAAAATAAACACATTAATGTTATTTATAAGACTCTCTAGGTGCAGGATTTTAAAAAGCTGCAGTAACAGATGTCATGTTTTTTTTTTTTTTTAAAAAAAAAAAAAAAAGACAATTGGGACGTATATGTATTTAAGCATCTTTGGTTTTTATGAGAGTTTTGTGAGTGGAAATGCATGAAATTTGTCCGCTTTTCAGTATCGCCTTAGAGAGACACGTGAAAAGAAAAGAGGAGACGAAGGAGAAAGTACGGTGAACCTGAAGTGAATTGATATTTTGAGAGGAAGATGATGGTTCAATTGGGGCCATTGTGGAGAGAGAAAAAGTGCTTGACGGAGATGAATGTTGTTTACAAATTTGCACTCTGCTTCACTTTGCTCCCAGAAAACTCATTGCATTCTCCACTGAACTTTATTTTAGGTTTTCTGAACCTGCAGCATCGCTTACTGGTCAAATAATCTGTGACACATTCATCCGTTTTGCTGCTTGGACTGCAGCTGAGGCCGTCTGCTGCTGAGATACCATGCAACCGTGTTGTACTGTATCATACTTTTATTTCACATGTGATAACTTGTAGTATTATTAGTAAGTGAGATTTGAAAGGGAGATAATTTAGTCCGGTGCCAGTATGTTCATCTGATTAAAAGCTGCTGCAGAGCCCGAGGCCTGATCTCATGAACAAAGCTCTTTCTGTGTGTACAGAGTAAAGATGGTGATCAGGTGATCCCGAGGTGGAGGTCTTCCTCACAGTCTTGGAATAAGGGGTGGGCAGCGAGGAGGCATAAACGGGTCACTCAGAGGAAGCCATGGGATGGCTTGTGGCAGAGACGGATGTCTGCTAGTTACATCAGAGCAGAGGGTTGAAACGTAGAGGGAGAAAAAAGCCGTGGGAAGATGGATGGCAGAGATAGATAGCTAGAGGCAATGCTGGGAGGAGGACAAGAACACCAAGGGAGAAGAAAGAGTGAATCCACCTTCGTATCAAAATGTGTTGGTGTGTTAAAGGGCCAGTTTATCCAAATGTTAAAAAACACTTACTTCTAGTGGTATAGCCATGCAGTTAATTTGGATTTTATTTGGTCAGATTTGGAGATGTCTGTCTCTTAATCACTTAAAAAAGTATTCATAAGAAGAAACTTAAAGGAATACTTCACCTGCAAATGAAAATTTGTCTGTCACTCACTCACTCCGTGTTTTTGAAGAAAACTTTATTTCTCTTACATGCCTCTACGGTGAAGGGAGAATCCAAAAACTTCCAAAAATTCTTGATGAATTGAAGTCATCAACAGCAAAACTAAATGAAAACATGTTTACAAAATCTCACACAACTCTTACGCTATAATCCAAGTCTCATTCATCCAGCGGTATGCTTAGTACTTGCTGAAGAGATAGACCTTTCTGATGGGAAACAGAACTAAAAGTGAACCTTATGTATGCTCCTCTCAGAGCCAGACTCTTCGTGACGAAACCATAATTTAACCTTCCTGAACAGCGCAGCTGCTGGTCTACCACTGCCTTGATCGGTTAGTTTGTTTATTGTGTGACTTTGGTGTTTTAAAGGGTTAGTTCTGATTCAGCAAAGTCACACAATAACACAAACTATTAGGCAGCTGTAGACCAGCAGCTTAGAGCTTCAGCAGGGTGAAATTACTGTTTTTGTTAGTGGAGTCTGGCATTGAAAAAAGCATTAATAAGTTTTACTTTTAGTTCAGTTCCCTGCCTGAAAGGGCTGTCTGTTTGGGAAGTACTGAGCATATGACTAATTAAATGAAACCTAGATTATACAGGACGAGTTGTTTAAAGTTTGTTCATTTTGCTGTTTTTAAACTTGTACCCCTATGAAGTCAGTTCATCAAACATTTATCTGTTTTTTCTATTCTTCATTGATCGTGGAGGCATTTGAGAAATAAAAGTTTTCTTTACAGATTTTATAGGGTAAGTAATTGACAAATAAATGGTCATTTTGAGGAAGTAAACCTTTAACACCAAGCTGAAAAGCGTAGTTTTGCTGCTGTCTCTAGATTCTAGACCCAACAACACCCATCAGTGATGCCACAGCATATTGTTACATCACTGCATCAAGGTGAGAATTTAAACCATTGGAGGTCAGATTAAAAAAAACTGAGATTTTCGGGGGGGGTTATGCTGCTCTTAGTCATGTGTCTTTCCAAAGACAATGTCCTCATTACTCTGGATAATCCAGACAATACAGTGTGGCTCCATTTCGTTGCTAGAAAGTAGCTCAGATGAAAGCTGTTCACAGTTAGGTCAGTGGTTTATCCACAGTAGTTCTTGGAAGAGGCTGTTTTTTATTTCACCTCTCTTTAGAAGAGGTAGGCTACTCTTACAAGCTCGGCATTTAAAGCCAGTACCACTAAAGGTACATACAACAGCATACAACCTACACTCAATTTTTGAGGCCGATATTGATTCTTTTAATGATCATTGGACTTTTTCTGATCAATATTATTTAAATTGACTATTTAAGAATATAAACAAGATGCTAAAATTGGCATTTTTATAATCTAAAAAATGTTAAAACATGAGTGCAGAACATTTTGAAATCCACGCACATACAGTGTGGAAAAAGAAAGAGAAAAATGTGAATAAATGGGCCACGAAACATAATGGGTGAACATGCTTCTATACAGAGCATCCAGAGGAGTCACTGAATGTTTTGATGATTAAGAAAATGATGTGAATCATATGCTGTGGCCTTCACACCCACCAGATTTCAATCCGCTCTCCGCCAACATCACTGAAACACCAAATAAGGGGATATCATTTGGAAGAATGCTCTTTTTTGTAATTTGGGTGAACTGACCCTTTAAGAACATCAGCTGAGCAGCTGCTTTTCCTCCAGGGCCCTGACCTGTATCGTGGTGAGGCTCACATCTGGATATATAAATAGATTTCGCACTTCAAGTCATGCTGCTGAATATATAATATATATGCCTGATTGCTTCTTAATGACGCCAAGCTGGAAGTCAGATCTGAAGGTTTTCTTTTCCCCATCACGACCCCTCACAGCTCAGACAGAGGACAGGAAGTGAAGGTGTAGCACTTCCTGCTACGTCCTGTTTTGCCAGCCCTGAAGGTTTTTTAAGCCCCTGGGTCAGGACCATGTTTGTCTGCAACTGTATGTACACTGTCCCAGTACTGGCTTGGAAATAATGTTCTCTCCATTGGCTTCACTTGGCTTCACAGGGAAACACACACACACACGCACACACTCACACAGACACACTCCCATTACAGTGGCACGTAGGCTTCGAGTTGCCTAGCAACCACGCGGTAAAGGTTATTATCCAGGCAACTTCTGTAGGTGTGTGTGAACATGGAGCAGCGACAACGTATGTGTGTGCAGGTGTGAGTCTGTGTTTGCAGACGTTTAGTGACAGGGAGGGACTATTTGTGAGGAATTGTTAAATTATACTCGCATCCAATCTGTTTACTCTTTTCCTGTGTGTGTGTGTGTGTGTGTGTGTGTGTGTGTGTGTGTGTGTGTGTGTGTGTGTGTGTGTGTGTGTGTGTGTGTGTGTGTGTGTGGTCCAGAGCTTGGCGCGTTTAACGTCTGGGCTCTCGTTGATGGCTCACAGTGATGTGTGCCCCGTGTTAACCCACTTCCGGGTTTCCATGGTAACAGTAGGACAGTGGCCCGGGGCAGTCAGAGGAAGCCAGACACACAACACAACTCATTGCACACACTCTAACTAGCCGGCAGCCTGACTTCTGTGACGCTCTGTCTTTCTCTCTCTTCCTCTCTCTCTATCTTTCCTCATCTGTCTCTCAGATTTTCCATCCACTTACATTCCACTGCGATTGCTCATTCCTTGTTTCTCTCTCTCTCTCTCTGATGCTTATGTCTGATTCAACAAGAAGAGATCAATTAGAAGTTTATAACAATTAATTGAGGGCAGCAACGAAAAAGGACTTTGGCAATCAGGCTCCATTGATGTGAAGCATCTTCGTTAAGCGTAGGCAGTACGAAGACAGGAGATAATGCAGGACTCCCTGGAGTCTAGACAACAGAGTAAAACCTGCAGGAGGATGATGGAATCTCACAGACCGATTGGTTTTATAAATGTCAGGCAAAAAGGTCATTAATCAAATATGACGATGTCAAAATTTGTGAATGTAATTAAGAGAAATAAAGACAAAAGTTTAGAGACATTATCTTCCTGTAAGTGGGGGTCCTGCAATGTGTGGGAACAACTTATTAAATCTTACATTATTAACCCTTTAACACTTGAATCAACATCAGTTTTCTCGCGTGCTGCATTCAGACGCGTTTTAATAGCATTTAAACCTCTTAAACCTGGGAAATTTTCTTTCTTTCAAAATCATGGGAAAAAACATAATGAGCCACTTAGCAAGAACTCTCCCACAAACTGCAACAAATTGGTAGAAGGTGACTTTTGATGGATTTTTAGATATTATTAAAAATGTTCAAAATGTACATTTATTTTTCTCTTAATTGTATATGTAAAATGATGTTGCAGAAAAGAAAAAATAGCATTTTCTTGTTTCTTTTTTTGGTTGTTTTTTTGTAGTTTTTTCCCAGGTAATTTTGTTGTAACTTTTCACCTTTTTTTTGCTCATTTTTGGGCCAGTCTTTTGTAAGGTTGCTTGTCGTCCTCTCTGCGCAGGTTTCAAAGGGTTAATAGGCATAGAGCCAAGCCCAGCTAACAAAAACTGTATTAGACACAGGGCATTACGTTTCAACATTCAGAGTATTATTGAGCGGTCGTGAATATTGACTCGTCTGTTTTTTGTGAACAGTGTTTACTGATCACACACACTGCAAAAGACAGGCAGATATGTTGCTCAACTTCAGCTTGTTGGACAAAGTATACAAGCCATCATCAGCCTGTTTTCACAGCCGTGGCTCAGTGTAGATCTGGCTTGTTTTTCTTGCTCTTTTCACGAACCAAGCGGCTGATCACAAGTGTGGTAGGAGTGAAAGTTTGAGTGACACACTTTCTGAGGTCCATTAGGACTGTTCACTATTGTGTAATATGTGGTGGTGGTGGTGATGTTTTGTTAAATGGTGAGTGGGCTTTAATATCTGAAAGAGACAAGACCAGTGTGCTCTCCGCTTTAACTGATGAGTACACAGAAAATTCATCCCTGTGTCCCTGTTTAATTACAGCTACAGTACTCTCATGCATACACTGTTGTTGAGTGACTACAGTTGCTTTAATTTAATTGAGAAAAGAAAACCTGTCACACCTTTAAGTTATGTGTGGCCAAATTAACACAACATTATTTAAAAATGGTGATTATGTGTCATTTGGGATACAGGGCTATGAGAGAATGGGAGACTATCCTGCACAAAATTACTGCATCAATGGATTCTTCACCTGAAACTTCAAGGAAAAAAATGTGGTTATGCGAACTACATTTTAATAGTATTTCACTGTCATAAAATTGACTTAATTCATAAGCCAAATAATAAAACACAAGAGCAGTGGTGCCACTAAGGGGGGCCATGAGAGTGGACACCCTGACACAATGGCAGGCCCCACCATAAATAGACTTGTTTCCAGTAGATGTTTTATTCCTTACAATGAATGAAATGAAATAAAGTTAATGCTGTTTTTTGTCTTTAAAAGAAAAAGAAAACTAAGAACAGTGAAAGGCCTGATACCTGTACCAATACATAACACATTAAAACAGGATTGTTGTAGCACTCAAAATGTTAACTGTAGCGTTATTAGTCCATGCCAGCGTTTCCCCCACTTTTCCAACATGTTTTATGTTTATGGTTTTTGCTGCAACGCCACTGGATTAATTGATCAGCTGGAGCAGGGGGAGATCTAAAACATGTAGGACAAGTGGTGCTCGAGAAGAGGTTCGGGAAATGCTGGTCTGTGCAGTTTATTGTATATAATGGACGTAGCTGCTGTGACATCACCCACTGGTTTGTGGAATGCTGCTTTCAAGCCTCAAGTTTGGCATTGTGGCTGCTGCCATCTTGTTTTTTCAGCTTGTCACTCAAAGCTGCCATGCCCTTACTTACGCACAACTTTTATTCCACAATAAAAATGTATATGGATGAATAAAAAGTCATCCCCCGTACAGTTGTCATGAACGGGGAAATTAGCTATGGAGAGCAAAGCAGGTTTTTTGGTCCATGCTGAGAACTTGTTTATTGCTGCTGCAAAGCTGAGCATTTTAAGACGGCGATCTGTAGGGATTGACTTGTTTCTGTAGCCAGCCTCAAGTGGCCATCAGGGGAACTGCAGAACTTCAACGTTGGCTTTCTTTGTCAG
Source organism: Plectropomus leopardus (assembly GCF_026936395.1). NCBI lineage: Eukaryota > Metazoa > Chordata > Actinopteri > Perciformes > Serranidae > Plectropomus > Plectropomus leopardus. The sequence continues at coordinate 15,877,775 of NC_142192.1, read as the reverse complement.
TCACGGAGGTTGCTGGTTGGTCTATGCTTGTAATTAGTAACATTAACTGTACAATACGAAACCAAAGTATGTATACTACAACAGCATAATAGCATCCCTAAAATTGAGTTATGGCTTTTTGAGCCAAGCAAACAGCGTGATAACATACTCACAATGACTGGTGGCACAAGGGTGGAAATGAGAGGATCATCACAGTAAGTACAATTTATCCTCTGAGGGCCATAAATGTCTGCACAAAATTTCATGGCAATCCATCCAGTAGTTGTTGAGATATTTAGTCTGCACCACAGTGATGGAGCGAGTGACTGACATCGCCAAAAAGTTTTACAAAACAAAAAAATTCTAGTTTGAATGGTGCTTATTACACACATTACATCTTCACAGAAAACATGGACGATTTTGTTTTCTCTGTTCACACAAATAGAGGTACAAAGTACAAAGCATCGTCCTCTAACCTGCTGTGGTTGTGTGTATTCTCGGCTCTAGCCATGGAGTTTCATGAGAAGCTGCAGAGTCTGGCGGCGAAGGAGGGGCTGAGGGGTCGCAAGGTCAGCCGGGCACTGGAGAGTTTCAGCTGGAACATCACCATCCTTAAGGTCAGCAACACACACAAGCACTCATATAGTCACAAAAACCCAAATAACTCCAGGCGCAGACCATTAGAACATGTTTTGGCCTCTAGCTAGTTGCTCATCTTTTTTGCTCTCTTTTTTAACTTCCCTCCCTCCACTTCTGCCCTCTGTCCTCATCTCTCCTCGCTGCCCCGTACTCCCTCACTTCTCTCCTGATTTCCTGTTTTTTCTCCCTCTCAGGGTCAAGCTGACCTGCTGAAGCACGCCAAGGCTGAAGTCCAGGAGAACATGAAGCAGGTCCACGACGCTGCTTTGACTGGAAACCTCACCAAGGAGAGTCAAGGGGTAAGGAGAGTCCGCTCACAAACACGACGAGGCCAGGATGACAAATCCAACACAAGAGGACCCTCGGCATAGTAAGCAAATGAAAGAGGGCATGACCAAATTGCCATCGTAGCTGCTGTGACAAACCCTTTTTCGTCTTATTAAAAATTCCAAGGTCTTACTCCGCCTTAGTGTCTAACTCTCACAATGCTATGGGAGAACTATAGCAAGTACTGTGTTTTTAAAAGAGAAAAACAGAAGAGTTGATGAATGTAAACGTCTTCGGAAAGCAGCCACTGTCCACCCACCTGTCGCGAATGACACTCAAGAGCAGCAGAAGTGCTGGTGAGAGGAGACGGGAGACAAATGACGCCTGGGAGATGAATGTAGTTAGATGTGAAGCCAAGGTTGTTTGTGTTACATTAAACTGTAAATACAACAAATGTCTATCAACCTCTCCGTATGTGCAATGTGTCTTGAAGAGGGAGGAAAAATTTGTCATTTTTCTTGCACAGAGTGCGATGACTCAAAGCTCTGCCAAAAGATGTTCAAAATCTTTCAAAAACTTTTGAAAAACTGCCACCTCCACATGTTAGCAGCTTGTGCTTCACAACGCAGCCATCAAACAATACAAATCAAGGAAACAAATCAATACTGGGTTAAAAGGAACACATGTTCTTGATTATATTGATAGGAGATATGCTGGAATATATGGTTGTTTATGGTATATTAACGTTATAACTCTTGGACCACTGCAGCCCCTTTATATCACTCTCCAACTTATTTCTATTAAAGGGACAGTTCACATCAAAATCAAATATACATATTTTTAATATTACCCCTAGTGCTATTTTATCAATCTTTGTTGCAGAGTGTTGGCGATATTTGCTTTCTCTCAGATATAGTGGAACTAGATGGCACTCAACTTGTGGTGCTCAAAGCACCAAAAAAAATACATTTGAAAAACTCAACATCAATGTTTTTTTCCATAAATCATGACCCATTTACTCATAATCCACAGACTGTGTTGTGAGCACTTTCATGGAGGAAATGTTTTCTGTCTACCAAACTAGCCCCAACCATCTGTATTACTGGGCAGAATAAGACGTGAATCCTGCGTTGTGATACAGTTGGCGGATGTAGTATGGTAGAAAGAAAATAGTTCCTACTAGCTGAGCTAGTTCCATTACACTGGAGAGAGGGAGATATCGCTGCAGCTGATATCTCCAACACTCGCAACTCACACCAAAACCATCTAGATTGATTTAATAGCACACAGGTAAGAGGAAGAATATGTATTTTTGATTTTGGGGTGAACAGTCTATTCAAGCATTTGTAGGTCCTGGATTGCTGCTTTTCATCCAATCACCTTGAGGTCCTTTGTCTTGCCACAAAACCCTCCACTTCACCCTCTAAATATTGTTGTCTCACATACAGTATTATATATTTTTGTATTTTCCTGAAGCCCTCGTGCTAATTAAACCACTTGCCATAATGATCAACTCCAGACCTGTAAATGTCTGCCTCTAGGGAACAAACAATGTTATGTTAAAAGTGCTTAATTTGTGTGCAAAACACTGTACAGTATTTTACTATGTAATTTCAATCCTTTTGCTGTAAAAAATATTTTACATAAGTTATTGATCCTGAATGAAAACATTCCAGTTGTCGGTGCAGTGGATGAGGCTCGTCCGGTTTGGCTCTGTAAAAGGTTGCAGCTCACGATTACAGAAATAAACTAGTTTTTAAATGACTGATGCTCACGTGTCCGGTACTGATTTTTGCTTTGATGTGCATTTATCAATACGGACACAAGAAGCAAGCCCTACAGCTGGGGACTGTATATGGTAAATAGACCTATAGTGTTACAATGTGCAGTAGACAAAAGCCTTTAATCAGCTTTCATTTAAAGCTTTAATGCCCACTAAGGTTTAAGGATTATAGTTAAAACAAGATCACAGAAATGATATGTATTTGTCTTTTTTACCAAACATCTTATCCAAAAGTTAACTTAAAGACAGCAATCTCACCGCAGAGTTCATTTTGTAGCTCTTCTGTTCAGATCACATGATCTTCATCAGCAGATGGAGCTTGTCTCATTGGGGCCGCTGCTCTCCCTTCTGTCCTGGCACTCCATGTTTCCCATGGAGTCCCACTGGGCCTTAAAGTCGTGCTGGTCCTGGTTATCCAATCAAAGCCACGCTAGCCGCTCCAAGGATTGCAATGTCGGTAAGTCCACCACTTTATTCCAAACTGAAATTTCCCAGCAACTGTTAGATGGATTGACATGAGATTATATACAGGGATTCATGGTCCACAGAGGATGAATTCTGTAGCTGATTGAACCACCATGAGGTTTAAATTTGAATGTCTCCAAAACAAATACCATGAAATTTGCTACAGACATGTCTGTTTCCCTCAGGATGAATCTTAACTTTTACTGTAGCACCATCATCACAACAAGATAATACTTTGGTTTATGACTGAACACCTGCACTACAAATGCTTTTTCCAACATTAACACGCCTTTTGGTTTAGTGCCAATTAGCAAATGCAGACATGCTAACATGCATAACTACAAAGCAGATAGAGCAAACATTATACCAGCTAACTATCAGCCTTTTGCCGGTGTTTCTTTGAGCATGTTAACATTCTAATGACAGCTTTAAGCTCACTGTGCTTTGGTACAGAGCCATTAGCATAGCTGTATACTCTTTTTTTCAGCATTTTAAGGGCCTCTTTGTCCATGATATACTGTGCAGAGTTTTCGCACAGAAAAAACCACAAACATGATGAGGCAAAAATGCCAACGAGAGTGAATCGGCAAATTGGCTTTTACTTTCACTTTCATTGGCGAGCGCATTTACAAACAGTAACCAACAGTCCTGGATAGTTTTAAAAAATGGAAATCAACGTCAACTGCTGATGAAGACCATAAGATTTGACAGAAAGCTCTTCAACTGCTTTTTTTCAATTGCTGTTTCAAAGGTCAAGAGAGAAAAGTGAACCTGAACACCTCAGACATCTTTTTCCCAGTGGCAAATTTATCTCTAAACTAATGATATATAGAACACTAATGCTGTAGCCCTTCCTGTCACTAACACATATACACAAAAGTTTACATCAGCGTCTTAAAAGCAAGCACAGCATTCCCAAACAGGCACAATGACTTCAGTTTGTAGCAAGAGCGATGTAGTTTTATTGGTCTAGAGTTAATTATGCTGAGTGGGCAGCTAGAGGGACATACTTTCTGTGCGCTGCTTTATATGGTTTCCACAGGACACGAGAACAACTCAGTTGTAATGTGAGAAATGAAAACTGTCACATTAAAATGTCCACATTGGAATCAATTTAAAAAAAAAGGGGAAAGAAAGACATACTCCATAATTTAATAATTTTCATCCAGGAAACTAAGGATTAAAAATATTTTCTTAAAAAAAAAAAGAATAAGATCACAGTCAGGTTTTGTTTGGTTGAGAGAAGAGTAATGGTCAGAGGCACTGGTTTAGGATGGGGAGTAAGCTGCCCTCTATAACTGGCAGGAGGACTTCATCCTTTTTTCCTTTCAGTATCAGAGAGGAGAGCTTCACACACACACACACACACACACACACGCACACGCACACACACACACACACACAACACAGGCAGAGGTATGGCCAGATCTCCACATTCAGAAGAATCAGAGTATCGCACTCCAAATCATTACAGTAAGCTTAAGAGGAGAGAGTCCTCCTTAAGAAAGAAATTGCAGTTTGAGGTCAAACTCTTCAGAGTAATCATGTAGTGACAGGGTACGCAGTTCAATGGCGCCCCCTCTGTGCAGAGCAGGACGCTACAGTTAAATATCATGAGTGACGAGACACAACATAATGAGGAGACAGGCATTAGGTAAATGAGATAGCATACAGCATCAGCTTAGACAGGACTGAGGTGGCACAGATGACAGGTAAAGAGACAGAGTATACGGTATTTGTGACTGGAAGTGTCACAGTCCACATGTGCAATTTCTTAGCCAACAGCAGCTCCGGTGGCGCTCCACCAAAAACTGCAGCTTCCAGCCTCTGAGCCAAAGTCAGTTATTCTCTATCACATCCTCTGATGTGATATAAGAGCAGGAGAAGGAGAGGTGATTTGCTCGTTCACAGGTCGTTCGGGTTGACAATGGTGAAGTCAGAGTCCTTGCTGTGGGTGGAGCCCTCATCTGGGCTGGAAGAGCCCGAGGTGGTGCCAGCCATCAGGGGGTCATGGAAGGTCCCGGCTGCGCCCTCAGGCTCCATTCGCACCAAGCCGCGCCCTCGCCTGATTGGAGGGGTGCGCTCAGCTAAGGCTCTTCCTCCTCCTTCGGCTGCCGGAAGGTCTCCATCCTGGCATACAAGGATGTAGTCGTCCCAGTTCTTACCCTCGGAGCCGAGTGAAGACGCCACCTGCGCAGGAGAGAGGTGAGAGTCATGTATTTTTCTTGTGTTAGCAAAGATTCTGTTTTCCTATTTTAAAATTATGTATGAGGTACTCATCTATGGTCAGTGTATCATCATCTATGCGCTCTTCAAAGCCACCAGACTACCCTGATAAAAACAGTAATTTTACCTTGCAGAACACAGGAGTTGTTAGTCTACCGCTGCCTTAGTCAGTGAGTGTGTTTGTGTTGTGTGACTTTGGTGTTTTAAAGAGCTAATTAAGTCACCAAAGTCACACAATAACACAAATTAACTGAGGCAGCGGTAGACTAGCAGCTCCCATGTTCTGCAAGGTAGAATTACTGTTTTTGTCAGTGGAGTTAGGTAATGAAGAGAGCATAGATAAGCCCTTCTGAAAGGGCAAAGTTAAGCGCTTAAAATATTCTAAATACAGTGTACACTTCAACAACTTTTTTAAAGTTGTCTAAAATATGTTTTGCGTACACCATCCACAGCAGTACATTGCCTAGCTTCCATTGCAGTACTTTTGTGTGCTTTACCAAATTCCTGGAGTTCCAGCTGCGACCTACTGTAGGTAGAAGGTGTGTACAAAAACCAAGGCTGTATAACCACTGTCTACTGCTTGTTTGGCCCTAAAGCTAGACGTATACAGAAGCAAGAAATCTCAGACTTCAGGGAGCATGTGTGTTTTCATTATACAGTTGCTGTTTTATGCAGCATAATTCTGGGTTTTATTCATTCCTAATGGGATAGCTTTAGCAGCCTAATCCTACAAAGAATACAATTCTGGTACAAACACTGGATCATTTTTGCACACAGGGTACAATTTGTGGTATGAAAATGATCGGATTTAAAGATACTGAACACTGGATCAAAAGGTCAAACAATTAGACCAAAAAACTGACAACTAATCCTGTGTGAACTGAGCAATGCTGTTATTACCGATACAGGTGCTGTGACAGTGCAGAGCTCTAATTCCAGCAGCTTAAAAGAGGACTGATGTACAGCTAACCTGTTGCTCAGGTGGCGTCATCGCCTGCTCTTCCTCTTCATCTTTCTCATCAGTGCTCACGTTCCCGTCCAGATCAGAGTCCCGGGTCCGCCTGCTGCTTCCTTGTTGTTGGTGGTCACCTTGGTGATTGTTGGCGCCCAGAGCAGTTTCGGTGGCTGCTGTGGAGGTGTAGTGATCATCAGCGATGGAGATCTCCTCGTTCTCCTCGGCTTCCAGCTGGCTTTGGTTAAAGCGCAGCGCCCCCTTAAGGATGTCTTTGATCTGACAGGATCCAGCACAACATGTGGATGTTAAAGAAACAAACAGTGAAGATACTCATGTAAAAAGAGTACAGTTACAAAAATACATCCCAAACATAATGTGCATTTACTCAGACTCACCTGTTTAAGGCCAGCTAGTGACACCAGGACCTCATCCTCTTTCTCCAGGTTTTCTTGGAGAATCACTTCCTGGATTTTACCTGTGGAGACATAATAAGCAGTCACTCACTGAGCTGCACAACCTGCTACAAAATTCCCTAATCAGCACTACATAAAAAAATTGGAGCTCAGCCAGTTTTTTTTAATGTGTCTGTAATTTTATGCATGTTGTCAGAATCAGATCACAATTCCCACAACTGAGTAAACAATTTAGAGCCGAAAGCATTTTCAGGTTTCCACCATTTTTCCTTGTTAAAGTGTTTCTTGGGTTATTGTTTTATATGAAGGACTAAGGACAGAGGGAAGTTGTATGCTATAAAGCCCTCTGGAGCAAATTGTGATTCAATGAGCTTTATAAATAAAATTACCTTGGCCATTTTGATGCTTAAATGTGCTGGACAAACATGTATTTTACATACACAGAATGTATTTTTATTTGGTAGTGTGGCCCAGTCATAAAAGGGACAAAATAATAAAGAGTTTAAACTGCTAAACTGTATTAAAAACGTATTTACAGCAGTAATTTTGATTGACACTATGATTGGCTGATGAGGTGAACTGCAGGTCAGATTCTAACCAATCAGAGGAGACTCCCAGCATGCCTTGCTGGCTGGTTTGAAATGTCATTTTTTGGGGTTCAGAGATATTCACCTGTCATGCTCGAGCTCTGTGTTGGTCTTGAACGTATGTGTGGGATTTAAACTCAACTTGCTGTCCTGACTGAGGGCACAGATATTGGAATTGTGAAGTGGTGAGTAAAGAAAAGTCCGCTAAATGTTGATTTGAGGTTGAAAATTCAGAGCGGGAAGTTCGTTAGTCGCTAAACTAGCGTTAGCCGCGATGCTAACGGGTTTAAAACCCCTTAATCCTGTGCTACCAGTGTTAGCATTTAGGGGGCGGAGAAAACGTGGTTATCAGACCATGATTTGTCATGTGAGGGTACAAAATGTGATACAGTGAATGTTTAATATGGCCTTTTAAGGCAATAGTGTGCATTTAAGTTACTGAGACTGAATTTAATGCAAGTTTGAATGAATGTTAATCCTGTTTTTACAACATTAAACTCATGTAATAAAGTTTGGTTTTCCCCAACCAGGGCTTCAGCGGGTTACAATATAGTAATTGCAGTAAAATGCAATAATGTGCCTTATAGAAATAATTTTTTATCTGTGAATTGATGAGGATTAACTCTAAGTTAATGCTAAGTTATGAGCACTTAGAGTAATTTTATAAATTATTTTGGTTAAGTTTGAGAAGCATTAATTTTGTTGTACAACAGAGCCAATTGAAAATTGTGAATTGAAACAAATGCTGTACTGATACTTGGTGATGTTTAATGCAATGTGGTTAATGTGAGGTGTGCCCTAAATTGATTTGATGTGTAGGTGTAACTTTATATGGATGTGTGACCTGTCTGTTGGTCAGGTTTTGGTAAAATACGGGTTTCTCGACCAATTCCAGCACCCAGAGGAGCATCCAGTGAAGAGAGCACCCGACAATGAACGGACATCCAGAGACTCCAGTTAACTGGATGGCAAGCCGATCTACAAGATCTTGGAAGTGATTGTGAACACTGTTTCATCCAACGATTGACTTCCTACGCCACTTCACAGTGCGGTAGGTCAGATAAAAGAGACACACACATGCACCTGGATTGGGCCCCAACAATCGACAGGACTGGACTCAGACACTTAAAAGAGAGGGGGAGGGTATTTCATGCGTACACTTTTTTAGTTAGTTATTTTAGTTATTTTCATTGGTAAATTGTGTACTGTACAATTTTGTTACATGTTATTATATGCATTTTTTTTTTCAAATGTATCCTTGTGTAGTGACTCTACGGATATTCAGACCTTGACCTCCAGCTGTCTCAGTCTTCTGATCCTGGTCCACCTTTAACACGTTATTTAAAGTTATCTAACGTAACAAGTGTTACAATAGGGATGTTATTTTGCTGCTAGCTTTTAGTGTTCCTGTACTGTAAATCCTGTTGAGATGCAGGTGAATATCTCTGCTGTGTTGGTGTTAATTAGTGTACCCGGGTCCTGCCTTGTAAACCCTGTGTTGATGAGATACAGGTGAATTTAACTCTACCTACTATGCTGTACGCTTTGAGTCGTTTAAATCCTGTTTAGATGCCTGTGAATGTAGGGCGAAATTGGGGCTAGTCCGCAGAAAAAAATGCAACCAACCAAAATCCAACCCTGTAGAGACCTACAGTGTTATTAAAATTGGTGACAATATTACTGCCTGCTTCTTCAAACTGGGGGGGGCATCTACTGTAGATAACACACTAACTGACTATTGGTAACCAACTTATAAAACCCCACTTAAAAAACTATCCCTTTAACTGAAATGAACACACAAAAAATAAAACAATTACTCAAATAAAATAAAAGAAGAATACACTTTTTCAGACAAAAAAAAAGGAGCAAACTTCAAGCGTTTTAGTATGTGAACTTTTGTTTCAGATGCTGAAAACGAACATGGTGATTTGTTGGTAATGTATGTTTCTTGCTGCCGTACTCACAGATGTGAGTGTTCATCATTTTGGCACAGTATTTGCTCATGGCCTCAAGGTCATTGATCTGGCCCTGCAGGAATGATACCTGGGCTTCAAGGTCCTCATCCTGATGATAAAACACACACACGCACAAACAGAGAAGGTCAAAGAGAGACAATTAAAAAGAAACCCACAGAGGAGGAAATGGGGTAACTGTGAGAGAAGAGAAAGAAGTGAGGCAAACAGAGAATTCGGCAAAGACATGTCGACAGTCTGTCAGCAAATAAAAAGAAAGGAATGGTAACTAGAGCAGACAGCAGGTGGAACAGCTCACCGACTCTTTCTTGCCCATGGTTTTGCTGTGGGAGCGAGAGCGAGTGATGTTGAAGAAAGATTCTTTTTTGGTGGCGGAGAGGGGTGGAGATGAAGTGCTGACATCACTCCCTCTGGAGGGGGGCAGAGGTGGGGAGGCAGTGGATTGAGCCCGCCCACCAGAGAGGCTCTCTATGCTGGGAGAGGAGCTGACCGTCCTGGAGCTTTGGCCTGAGGACAGGACAGAAGGAGGGAGGACAGAAGACAAAATATCAACATGAACACAAATATGCACAACTTTGAATAGAAAATATGAACGTATGATTCCTAAAATCTTATCTGCTTTAACAGCAGTATAATAGTACTTGGCATGGACGTTCATTTCTGCCCTTGGGATCAGTACATCTCATATAACAATTTCAGCTCAAGGTCCACCTACTAGTTTTTATGGTCCTCCGCTGACAGAGATGCAGTTAAAAGCTCAAAAAAAGTTAGCAAATGGACTTTGACTTGTGATGTTTTTATTGTCACATAATACTGGCACAATGCTGTAAATGCCTTTTTATATTAAGAAATATTGAGATGTTATGGTTCCTTTAATATCTAAATTAGGGGTTGAAGGGTACAAGACAAGAATATGAGGCCTCAAGCATAGATTTTACATTAAAATCAATAAACTGTTAAACATAAAAAAGCAAGAATAAATGGATTAATTACATCTGCATTTAAATGATGCATCAAATAATTGATTTTTTTAAAGTTGAATAGCTAAAATAATTAAACTTTTTAACAGTTGTTTTGTCTCCTGCTTTGACAGTTACAGTTTCGGTTCTGTGAACGCTGTAATTAATGCGTGCCACATAAAAATTAAATGACGTCCGACCCACAGAGCGGCAGCAGGAGCTCTGATTGGCCAGCTGTGTGATGTTGGCAGGAGTCATGTGCAGAGTCAGACCAATCAGAGCTCCTGCTGCTGCTCTGTGAATGATGCTCATTAATGAGTCATTTAAATGCAAATTTATTTAATCTATTTTAAACTGATTTTTAAATTTATCAATTGATTATAATTAAAAAATATTCAAAGGCTTCAAAAAAGCAGGACACCGGGGGAACCATGTATTTTTGCATTTTTCTTACAAGGACAAAGAAAACAAGCAAACTTGCAAACACATGACACACAAACACAACATTTACAACAACTGAAACTACGCACTACCACACATGACAAGCACATGGTCAAAACAATACTGACAGCAGATGCCACAACTCATCCATGATGTTCATGCCATCAGCCTAATTTCTTCTGATGTGGCGAGCAGTGATCTCCCTCTGCTGGACAAAATCCAATAGTGCATGCTCTGTACACTGATGTCCATCTGCTGTTAATATGAGACTAACCAGCTGCTGATTAAGCGGCAGGAAGACTGAATGTCAAACTTTGAGTGCAGACATGCAACGACACAAGCGCGTAAAATTAAGGAGGGGTGTGTCACACAAGCAGTTGCCATGGTAGCAGTTACCTTGTGTGTCAGTTTGAGTCTGGGCTGGGAGAGAGACCTGAGACACTCCACCTGAAACTACATCTAACAGACAGGAGAGTCAAAGCTGATGCTGCCACACCCACCACATCTGCACTGGTGTTAATCTGTACATGCAGCTGATTCAGTTACAGCCAGCAATAATGCACGTGTGTGTGTGTGTGTGTGTGTTTCCTGCTACTCACCTTTGCTGAGGTGGACAGGCATGCTCTCGGACTTGAGCAAGCGGTAGTGCTGAGTCTGGGCGTGGCTCTGGGTCTGCAGTGGGGCAGGGCCTGGTGGGGGCTCAGCCAGCGGGTGAGGCAGGGTGGGCGCAGGCGCAGATGCAGGAGAGGTTGAGGATGAGGAGGAAGAGGAGGAGTGTACCTCGCTGTTGATTGGAGAGATGCCACTGGAGCCACCAGATATTGCCGGGGCGATCAGCTTCCTGCCGAAGCTCAGCAGGCTGCTGGAGACCTTGTTGATGTTGAGGGGGGCAGTTTTTGTTGAACCAGAACTGGAAAGAGAAAAATATGTTGAAGTGAGAAAGGATAAACAAAAGACTTCAGACTTCAGGTCGAACGAATCTGTATGTCTGCATGTTTTAGACTGTAATTTACAAATGGTGGATACTTAATTACTTTAGATTTATTTCCCACCTTTCTGGCACTGTTTCAATTTTATTCTGTAGAAAATTAGGATTAACTAACAAAGACTTGAAATTTAACCCTTTATTATTTGAGTTAAGTTGTATAGCTACAAAATTACAAACCATTAGAAGTGCATCAATGGATGCTTCTTCTTTGTTAGTGTTGTTTGTGTCAGATTTTAATAAATTCCCTCGAGGTGTTCTTGAGATATCAAGTGTACAAGAATAAAACAGACAAGGTCACACTGACCTTCACCTTTTACCTATGATCACCAAAATCGAATTATTCATCCTTGAGTCCAATAAGAGATTCCCTCTACTCTTATTTAAGATATCACATTCACAAAAATGGGCCGCACATATGGACGGACAACCCCAAAACACAAAGCCTCCGTCCCGCCGGTGCGGAGGCATAAAAACCCTCTATTCTCTGAAGGATGAAACTAAAAACTTTTTACAGCCACTTTAAAAGTCTAGAAGGGGAGGAGTGATTCATACCAAAGTGAAACACCAAGTACTTTCAGATAAAAGTGGAAAATTTAAAAGGGAACACTGACAGTTGATATTTGAAAGAGGAACAGTGTGTGTGTTTTTTTGGTTTTTTTTTTACCGTGTCTTGTTCATCAAGTCAGCTCCTCTTGTTTTGTAGTAATCCAGGTTCTGCTGGAACTGGTAGTTGACGGGTCGTGGATAGTTCTACAAAAGGAAAGACAGAATAAAAACACTTTTATTAGCAAATTTACAATAAAGAAAAAATGTCTGGTGTGCATGATAAACACAGTAAACACATCAACCTAAAATCGGTTCATTTTTGACACTGTGCGTGCACACATGACTACATAAACAAGTGAGTATGTGTGTCTTGATTTTTCTGAGTCAGCACATATGCGCAATGTGCTTCTTTCCTGCTGCCTCCCCCTCGACCCTCCGTCATTAGGGATGATGCCCCACAGGTGTAACTGTGATGTGGACGTGCTGTGACATGGTTGTTCACCTGAGGGAAACACTGTCACATTGGATCAGCACCTTCCTGGATATTCATCCCACGAGAGTTGTGGACATGAGTGTTGCGAGTTGTTGTGTTTGAGTTCTCAGGTCAGTGAATTTGGAGAAGATACCGGGACAATGAGGCATTAGCTAAAGTCAGAGAACCAGTAATGATGGATTTAATGTGCACACACTTCAACAACTGGTTTTCATATAAAAGGTAAAAGTGTGTGATGCTTTTGTGTGTGAGGAGGGCTACCGGAGAGTTACAAAAAAAGGCCTTTGGTTTAGTGTAAAATAAGTGGAAAAATATGCTGACAGCTGAAAGACTCTGCTATATACCAGAGAAATATTTTTTGCACCTCAGCAGATTTTCACATTAATAAAGGTAGCAGAAGTTCGCTGACAACCGGTCTTGTTTTCACTTTCACCATTTGGCAGTCACAACAGTCTAACACTATCAAAATAGGAAGCAGCTACTATAATTAGGCAACAACATTTCTTCATGTTAAGACTCGCCATTTTCTCTTTTAACACTCAGCCATATCACAGTTTTTCCACTGTGTTCAAATTTATGATTGTGATCTACTGAAGAACGTACCATATCACACTTAACACGAGGCACGGAGAAACTGTCATCTAGCTGAAATCAAAAAGGCAATTTGTGATGTAATTCTTCTAGCTGGCTTGATCTAGTCCAAACAATAGTGTTAATTTTGTCAGCTATTTCTTTTAGTCTTAGTCCTGTCAAATGTCTTGGGGTTTTTTTTATATCATATTTAGTCAAGCATATCCAATATTTTAAAATCAAGTTTTAGATTACTTACAGTCTGCCCTTTTAATCTCACTTTGGTGAAAAAAAAAACACACAACTTCTTTAGTACTTTTCTACTGACAATTTAGTCTTTTGTAGTCATCACATTATATTGTACATTTTAGTCAATCTAGCCTCTCACCTCAACTCTTTCTCCCAAACCCTGTTCCTGTCATTGTTGAGTAAAGCTGTGTGGTAGTAACAGTAGATTACATGCTGACAGTCACAGTTAATTGTCTCGTCTTAATCATGGAAAAAAAAAGATTGTACATGAAAGTGTTTAGCGGTAGTTTTTGTTAATGAAATTACCACTACCCTGCAGTATGTAAACCTCCAGTCCTTTTTAACACCTTTAGTCTTTTTGTGTCTAAATCAAGGTCAGCACTGAATTAACTCAGGCCAATTTGTATATTCTCAATGTTCTCGATACACTCCACAAAACACTGCAACTGAACATACCTTTTGTAGCAACTGAGAGTGACACAATGTTGTTAGACATCTGCGTCGACTAGAGTAGAAATGTATTTATATTTTAGGGAATTGACAACAACAGGGACTTTATGATCAGTCTGTACCAGTGTATCAGACGAGAACATTTTTTTTTTTAGATAGCGGTTTTCCTCGTCAGCTGTGTTTGATGTTTCAAAGTCGTTGTGCAGAATGTGTTACTTCTCATTTTCTGGTCACTGCGGGCTTCCTATTTGTAAGGCATTGTGAGTAAAACAGCCAGACAGTATTAGTGACCTTTGGCTGTCCAAACTTTAATCTTTAATATCATTCAAATGTTGCAGGTTTTAACAAGATTTAAAAGCTTCATTCGTGTGTTATACACAATATATACAGCAGAGGTCTCATTATTGTTAGTAAATATTACACAAGTATATATCTGTGCAACTTCCTCTTTCTTATTAACTGGTTCATTAACTGCACCTGTGCGCCATGCATTTACAGTAAGTCTCTTGACATAAATCCCTTGAGGTGTGGGGAACTAAAATGTTTGCTGCCAATTTTAACTTTACTTTTTTATTTTTACATCTAAGTATATTCTCACAGTGCGATGAGGCTGTTTGACCTCCGCCATGTGACTGTTGTTCAAGGATTTAAGTTCAGTGTTTGTGGGTTAAGTGTTTCACTTCTGCAAATCCTCTCCTATGCTACCTCTGCAGAAAAAATAGTTAGCACAGTATCTCTGTTGCTATAAGAACTAAATAACAGAAAAAAAGTAGCCATATTCAGCCAAAAAAATATCCTCTTCTTTTTTATTTTATGTGTAACATTTTATGTGTAAAAGGTCTTTCTCTTCTCCGTTTTAACTTGTGACAGCTCAGACATAATGAAAGTGCTTAAAATACCACCACGGGACTTTCAGGGAAATTGACGAGTAACAAACCCTTCCACTAAACCACATTAGCAGTACATAGATGTACAATAATTTTCAAATTAATTATGCTGGTGCGGTTGTTTGCTTACTTTGGGATCTCGGAGGAAAAGAGCCTTTTGCAGCAGGGAGTTGATGTCTCCTAATGGAGGGTAGTGCATTAGCAGGCCCAGGCAGGTCTGGAAGTTACTCGCAATGACTGAAACAGACAGAGCAACAAATTTAGTGTTTAGTGATGCATCAAATTGTGACAGATTTTGGATTGGTCAGAATTAGTTTTAAAAAAAATGCTTAAGCGGGCTAAATGGACACTCATGTATTAGAAATTACACTTTGACTTCCTAAAACATGAGGCATATGCTTTCATAAATTGTTTCAAATGCCGAAAACACTTCAGCACTGCAATACAGTGAAACTTGGCAAGCACTGAGCGAACAGTCCTTCCCACAGCTGCACCACACTTCATCCAGCGCAAAATCAAGTGTGTCAAAAGTGATTTTCTCTAAGTGTTCCCATCAATCCTAGCATTTCTTCTACCTTCAGTGTACCCTTCAGAAAAGCATCTATCTGATAAACAGCTCCCTCTTAGTTCCAAGGACACTTACAGTAGTTGTAACAGCACTGCAGCGCTGCTGATCAACAACATTAGAATGTTGTTTATCTTCAGTGTTTGCGATGTAGAGCTCTGTCTTTCAGTTTTCCTGAAAGTGCAGATTGATTTAAAATAATCTGAAATGCTGTATCGATGTGAATTTGGTCCTTTGGCATCAGTTTCATCTTATTTAAAGACACTTGAGCAGGGACAATGTGTGCCGACATTAGAGTTTAAACCCCCCTCTCGCCTGTGTGTATGGCAGAAAACATGTATGGTATTCTATTTAAAGCACTGTGACTCCATCTGATTAAATGAAGTGGAGCAAATCACATTCTTCCAGTTAAGTGTTTCTTATAAAATGACATGCTACAAAGACAACACATGGCGTTATTGGATTATTCAGTAATAAATGGAGCGTACGAGCGTCTCGGATGTAGAGCAACATGGCAACAAAGACGTAGTCCACCAGGTCCAGAGTGATGCTGTCAGCAAACAGGGCGTCCCACACCACCAGCAGGTCCTGGAGTGGGAACTCACGACCGAACAGCAGACGTACCCACCGGCTGCAGGACAGAGATAAAGGGTAATTGTAGTTGTGAACAGCTGAGGGTCAAAGTGTCAGACGCACAGAGGTTCAGGTGTAAATACTGACATGCCGTAGATTTGCGGGGCGATCTCCAGCCGGTTTAAGTGCATGTGCAGTTCAACATCGTGCTTCTTCACCAGCTGGTCCTGGATGCGGTTGACTTTGGTGACTATGGCGACAGATGGCCCAGCGTCCTGGGGCCGCGCGAAAGGGATGCTGGTCAGCATCTCTTCTTTACCCTAGGGCAGTAGATCATTACGTAATTAGCATATCATTATATAAACATTCATTAGCAGCATCTCTGTCTGACA
This sequence comes from Plectropomus leopardus, assembly GCF_026936395.1. Lineage (NCBI taxonomy): Eukaryota > Metazoa > Chordata > Actinopteri > Perciformes > Serranidae > Plectropomus > Plectropomus leopardus. Next base: position 15,861,375 of record NC_142192.1, on the reverse strand, counting down.
TTTACTGGATAAGTTGAGAATAAGCAATAAAAAAAATACAGGTCCTTTTTTTGGGAGGGCACAGAATTGTCTGAGTTTAAAAAAAGTTTAGATATTAGAATATTAAAGTTATTTTTATTAAAGTTATAATCTTTGAGTTGTTTTTTTTTTTTTTAGATAAAGCCCCATTTTTATGCCATTTATGCTCAGCACTTTTCAGTATTAGCCACTCAATCTATTCTGTTCACATCACTGTATAGATGTTTACATTGTTAGTGGTAGAGTCCGCCATTCCCATACTGATTATGATTGCCTACTTAAGCACTGAGGATTCACAGGAGGTTAATGTTCACTATTCACTCTCCTACAGCCATATCAGAGCTGTATTAAGTTAGTATTAATATAAACTAGAGTTGCTACGATACAGAGGCCAATATCAGAAATGCTAACACTGCCTAAAATGTTGGACTGTATATTTGCAAGTATGGTAGTCTATGCATTACACCTGGATAAAACGGTGTTGGTGGATATCAATTCTTCGCTGCTCTAAAGCGGTATTCTTCACTAAGAATTGCACTGTGCAGCCACTTGCAACTACGGTTTTAGAACGGCAGGGAGGAATTGAGATCTAGTAAATAGTGTAACATTAGCCAAAAAGCAAAAACTGTCTGCAAATTTGGCAATATTTTACACTGTAAATTTTACATGAGTTTAGGGTTACAATGATGAATGAATTAATTTACATCCATTCAGGATTAGTAGTACATATCTTTTTTTTTCTAACACAATGGCACCAGCCCAGTACTCAGGATCCATATTAGGAAGGAAAAAAAATGTAATGGAACATCTCTGATGTAAATCCAACATTTGCTACTGCTGTGAGTTAAAATTTAAAGCATACAATTGGCAAAAAAATTGGTTGCCGTTATTGTGAAGCAGTCCCAGGAAACTCAATGTATTTTTAAATGCATTGTGAATGCATCAAAGATGCCTTTACAAAACAAGACAAAAGTCATTTATATCTTTTTAATTTTTTGTTTTACTGTGAATCAGTTTTAAATATTGCAGGGAGTAATGGAACAAGAGGCAGCAGTCACAGTGAGCTGTGGGATGAAGAGCTGCAGGCAGCACTCCTCTAACTCCTCTACAATCAACTCTTCACTGTGAAAAACTACTTGCATTGTGCACAGCATGAAACCAAATCATGGTTGCAATTATTACAGACCTACTTTCTTATAAAACAACATAAGTTTGTTAGGCTGCACTGTAAACAAATATACCAAAACCTCTGTTGTTGTAGTTTTGATAAACTAGCTGCTTAAGTAGTGTTTGTTGTAGCATGACTTTGCACTTGCTGTTACCCTGGAAACCAAGGGTGCCGTCAAATCAAGCAGGACTAAAATCTTGAGGAATATTACTTAAAGCGGTTATAGCCTTTCGTCTGCATGTCTAATGTCATGTCTTCTGTGCAGTGATTATGGCACAATCAGCTGACATTGTGTTACAATGCACTCAATTATTGTAATTACAATGTCAAAAGCAGTTCTTCAGCTCAAACTGACCTTCCTCACTTCCCTCTCAAAGCTGGAGAACCACGGCTCTGCTGTCTCCATCAGCTGTGAGAACAAGGCGCTGTAGACAGAGGTGTGCGTGTGTGTGTGTGTGTGTGTGTGTGTGTAGGGGAGACAGAGAGATTGAGTAAGAGAAATAATGGGAAAACAAAGAGGACATATTGTGAGATGGAAGCAGACATGTAAACCAACCCGTTATTTGAAAAGTAATGAAATTTCTGAATGTGAACACTCGTTATTCTTGTGTTATTAGGACTGTACTCACTAGGCATCGTGCTCAAGGTAAGCTGGGTTCAACAAACACTTCATTTCCTCGCTGTGGAAAAAGAAAAAAATGATCATTCCCCAAATAGATGCAGAAATATTTTTGGCTTCTGAAAAGAGCTACTGAAGCACAGGCAGGTAAAAGGTGCAGTTTCACAGTTATGAGGAACTGACCTGGGGCTGGCCGTCTCGCTGGCGTGCTGGAAGGCTTGATGGTCACAGTGCAGCACAAACACTATGGGAGCAAGCAGCTCGTGCATCCCCTGCAGACAGAGAAGGGAGTGTAAGATGTAGAAAGGGCAGGGGAGAGAGAAATGATGGTTCATTTATGGTCAGCCTTTCTTTAATAGTGATGCACGAGGTTTCTAATCTGTGATGACAGGTTTAATTTAGATATTGTTAGCCACTGCCCAGCCGTGTGTCACTTCCAGTTTGCAAAAAAGATGCGGCACTGGCCGTCTATTCATTCACTGGCACCTGTTACAGACACTAATAATGATTAGGTTACAAAGGCATTTTTGTTCTTTTGTCTGAGCTCACTGGCCGGCCACACACACACACACAAAAAGACAGACAGACAGACAGACATGACTAGATGATGACAAAATGGCCCTGTGAAAAAACCCAATCAGACACATCAAAGGACCAATCTTTAAGGACCTTTAAGAGAAAACAAAGATGTCTGACTTTTACATTTCGATCTGTGGACGGGCTGTGGTGACAGTGCGTCAGTCGTACCTGTTTATACAGTAACTGCTCATTTTCTCTGGCATAACAGAAGAGAATGTCTGTCAGCTTGGTCCTCACATCGTCGTCCTGGAAGTAACGAATCTCAGGGAACCTTATGCAAACAGAATTAGAATTACTGCCTTGCAATTGTATGCCTCTGCGAACCAATCAGTTTGCACTCAGAGTTTATATTTATGTCTGTGAAAACATGGATGTTTAACCCGGCAGCACAGTAGATCTATACAGCACAGTTTGAAGGTGGGGACCCAGATTTAGTGTCACCAGTTCAGTATCTGACCAAATGTCTCTGAGACACGATGTTGAGTAATGGCCAAAAAAAGTGTTTTTGCAGAATATTATGACATTACAGTGTAGTTAACCTTTGACCTTTTGGATGTAGACGTCATCAATTTATCATATTAGACCTTGTATGAAATTTTGGTAGAATAAGCATATGAATTCTTGAGTTACGGCTAAAAACATGTTTTGTGAGGTCACATTGACCTTGACCATTCGCTACCAAATTCTAATCAGGTCATCTTTGAGTCTAAGTGGCCGTTTGTGCCAAATTTGAGGAAATCCCGTGAAGGCATTGTTGAGATATTACTTTTACAAGAGAGGGACTGACAAATGGTCCATCCATCTGTCCATACATAAATTCAGACAGCCAGAAAACATAATGCATTCGGCCAGGTCTGTCACTGGTGTGGATGCATAGAAATTTCATGAAACACATAAATTAAAAGACTGATGGTCATACTGACGTTCTCATCACGTCCTGTTTGATCATCCCCTTCAGCTCTTTATCTTGGAAGAACTTGTTCCAAAGGCTCTGGGTAGGACAAGTAAAAAACACGACACATTAAAACATTATCTCGAAACCTTGAGATCTTACAGAAGAGACCAGGCACTTTTGTGCAGTTAACTTGCTTTTCGTGTCCTAACAATGTATCTAAAACATTTTCTGTTCCTTTGCAGTTTCCTCAAAAAATATTTTGCTTATAAAAAGTTGCTACCTGTCCCAGGTAGTCGTGTTGTATAAATATGAATATTTTCATTAATGGAAACTTTATTCCTTATATGTTGAATTGTATCTACCTGCAGACTGTGTTTCATATCCACCAAACCTGCTGTGTACCGACTAGAAAACTTACACTAGAAATTAATTTGAATCGATCAAGTATACCAATTGAATGCTGTCTTTATTTTCTCTATAATTAGCACCAAATTACATATTCCAAAAAACATCCAAACAACTTCCCTGGGTGGTCAATAACAGCTCTTGCTCTGCTCTGTAACTGTCAGGTGACTTTCTGAGTGCGTGCTATCACAAATACATCAGAAACTATAAGTGGTAAAGCAGCAGGCAAATTAACTGTGAGATGAGAAATACATTTTAGAGGGAAAAAATTAGATTAGTTTCTGAATATTTTAAACACATTATTAATTACTTAACCAGCATCAATTAAATGGCTTCATAATAACTTTAAAATAATCTGTTCATGAGTCAAGATTAAAGAATCACTTCATAATTACTGCAACAACACAGTCTGGAGTCATTTCATGTGCAAATATGAAACAACCGACACACTGACACACACACACACACACACACACACACACTGAGACACACACACACACACACACACACACACTTACCCCCTCATCCTGGGACAGCGGGTTGTTGACCACCAGGTCCTGCTGGCCTGCAGCCTTACGAGGGTTAGTGATGTGCTGTAAAAAAAAAAAAAAACACAACAAAGATGTAAATAAAAGCCATTTACAGATCAATGATCAGTTAATTAAGTAGGGCTGCAGTGCCAGAAATGCACGACCATAATGTGTCCAGAGTTTTCTCAACTATTGCAGCGTATAATGTAGACAATTATAAGTTCTATTTCATTTTAAATGTTGGCGGCAGTTGAAACAGTTTCCTCAAAGTAATTACGAATAAAATTAACTGAACACAATGAATAACCAATTCTTATCACCATATCTAGAGATAGAAAAGCGCGATTATAAATTAAGCCACAAAGCTTCACATATCGCTGCTGGCTGTACCAAATGTAATTTTTATACATTCGAAGCTACTTGTGGTTTGCAGATGAAGTTTTACATAGTCATATAATCTTAAAATAAGAAAAAACAAGAAAAAAAAATCCACCAAAGGATACTTGTTTGAATGAAGTGATTCATCTGATTAATTTTTTTTTAAATGAAATTAACTTTTTTTTCCTCATGACCACCTCATTTTTGTTCACATAAATACAGGTGCGTGGCTCCCTTTGAGCATGGTAAGCGAGGAGAGCAAACCGTATTTTGACCACAGCAAAAATGTTGTTTTTGAAAGGCTAATAACCAACTAATATGGACTGAAGCTGAATAGTTTGAAGTATAAAAACATGAATTTTGGAAATCATTACATCTTTTTTAAAAGATATTGACTTTTTGACTTAACAGTGCTGTGGAGTTACTGAAAATGTTCGGATCACACAAGTTGGAAACAATCCTATGTAGCCACTGCTGAAATCCAATTCTACAAATTATAATACTAACTAATTATCAGCATCAACCATTGTTTATAAAGGGAAAACTGACTAAGCATTACGCTTTATTTAAAGCAATGCCGATTTCATCATACCGGCTAGAAGGATAGATAACATATGATTACAGCTACAATAAATAATGAAAAAGTTCATAAAAACATTACCGACTAGTACTAATAATATAAGTACAGTCTACTCTTTATCTGCAACTATGCAGAAATACCAGGTTTAAACAAAATGAATAGACATGAAAAATGTGTGCAGTATTCAGATACTGATTTAGAATTCAAATGTTAAAGTTAAAAACAGCCTTACTCTTTGTAGAAACAAAAAGCTGCTGCAAATGTAGGTGTCTGTTGAACCATTTTTTCATGACGCTGTGGGAAATGGCCACACAGAGGCGCTCTCACCGTTTCTTTGATCTTCTCATACTGGGCCCGCAGCTCCTTGGTCTTGTTGATCCACTGACCCTTGTCTTCTGGAAGGGCCTCCAGGTACAACTATAAAGAGCCAGAACATGGGTTAGATCATGATACCTAAACAAGAATTCCCCTCTTAAAAGTCTCAAACACTTTGGAAAAGTAAACTCAAGGCCGCTGTGTCTGTCAAAGACGCTCTGCAAACTGCCAGGACTGCTGTCTTTTCTGCGACAGGGAAATTGCCAAAGCCACTTTAATCAAACTCGATAGGACTACTTTATCCACTTGGCAGTTACCTTCCAACATACGCTCCGAAAGCGGCTGCTCCTCAGCCGACCGTTGATGCCTGCCTGCCGGATCCTGGCCAGGTAATTACTGTTGAGGAACAAGTCGTCCCATTCTTTCCTGTGCAGGGGAGGGGAGGCAGAGGACGAGGAGATTTATGAGCTTCTCAACCCAAATTGGGCACAGCGTTCCATCTAATGTGTCATCCAGCAGTAAAGCAGGAGGCTGGAGCAGTGAACTGGGCCAAAAGTTTACGCTGCACCCACACAAGAAAATACTGGAAACACTCACCTGTATGAGAGGAAGGTTGACTGAGACTGTGAGTAAGTGCTGCTGTCAAGAGATCCTCCTGTGAAAGCACACACAGACACAGCCACAAGGGGGAGATGTGAAGCAATGAACCTAGAAATCAATAATTTTTAAAGCTTAATAGACAAAAACATAACCTTTGACAACACCTACAATAAGGATCCGGCCTATTTAATGCATCCACATGACCCAGCAGTTATTTTTCTTTCTAACGCCGCGTAGTGGAGCAAAAAGAGCCAGAAGCAGGCAAGTGACGACAAAGAGTAAAGCATCATACCCGTCTTTGTCTTTATTGGCGGTAATAAGTCTAATTTGGCCCGCAGGTGAACATGCATTCAAGTCGGAGAGCTGTCTATCAACATTAGTTACAGGAGTAGATCATTCCACAGGGACACTCAGCATGAATATTCATCAGTTCCACCACAACATGCCAGCCCCCAACATCTTCTCTCTCTCGCACGTAAACATAAAAACACAAAAACACCCTCAGCCCCGGGGGCGTCGCCTGCCACGGATGTGACTCACACCTCACAGTGAGCTCTGCTTTTTTTTTTTTTTATCATCTCTTTCTATCGAGAAATTGAAGTCATTGTGAGTCTCTCTTCTACTTATTGCCTCATCTACTGGTCAGATTCTCTGACAGTCCCAGCACGACAGAAGCAGCAGTATGTTTTGAGTCCAGGCACTAAATCATGTTTGCCTCAGCTTGTATTTGAGAGTTTAAATCCAAAGCCAAATCCCAATCCAGCCATTACTCTTACCACTTAGCCCTTAACCCTTCATTTTGCATGTTCACATCTAGAGGAAGGGTGTCCTCATTCTTGTTGGGATGGAGGGGTAGGACAAAGTGTTTGGCAGGTCATGTAGCCCTAACAGGTTTTTTAGAGGCACACTCCAAAAGAGACGGCGGTACAAGCATCAAAAGAAACCCACAAATGACCAATTTTATCTTGTTTTAGTGTTGTTTTAATATATAACGGTCCCTTTTCTTTATAACAAGGATAACAAAAGAAATCACTAGTATACCCATGGGGTAGGGGAAGATGTCAGCCAGTCCATGTAACACTGACACTCGAAACTGAGGAGTGGGGTAAAAATAAAAGATAGGACTGGATCCTAGTCTAGCCTGAGAGTCGACGTACTGCTTCGATTCTTGTTGAAGTTATTGAGAGGGTCAAAGCCCGTCTCCTGCTGATCGTCTGTCTGGAGCGGGTGGCGGGTCTCGAAATTGGGGTGCTGCATGACCGCGGCCCAGCCGAATCTGGAGAAAGTAATAAAAGGCCAGAGAGAAAGCAGAAAAAATAGAACAAAGAAACCAGAATTAAATCACAGGTTAGTACAACAGAACAGCTAGCAGATCAGCTGGAGACTACAAAAACTACAAAACAAACTTTGGGTAGCTTATGTCATATTTTATATAAATGCCAAATGATAAAGCACAGCAGCTTCACACCAAACTGACAAACACCATGATAGAGAGCCTGACCTTTGACCGCAGTTTGTGCTGGCAGGCTTTTCTGCTTAAATCTTCTTGAGCACGAGTGTTATTCTAACCCTGACCTGACTTCTTCATGAAGGGTTGTATGCAAAATCTATTTACTGCAATCAATAAAGCCCCCCTGCTGCTAACATTTAACACCATTGAACTGTTTAATCTCTGGACTTACTGTCACAGCCTCGTGATTCTCCTCAGCCAAGACTCCAAAGAAAAGGATGACTCTGCAAGAATATGAAACAGTAATGAGGAAACTAAACACCTTCAGCCCCTAAAGGGGCAACAAATAATGTGGTGTTATAAAAGGAACGTGTAATGCTGAAAAAAACACAGTAATAGGCAGCAAAAAAGAAAGCTAATGTCATGAACTACCTTTCCACTAATAGCCCTTACATAAAGCTTTGATATATAATTCACTTTATACCCTAGTTATTAGGATCAAACTGGGATATGAAATAAAGGCCTCACATAAATCATTTACCATAAATGGTTCTTTGCATTGTGATGACCCAAACAAACAGAGGTTGCAGTTTATTCACTTATGCATTTAACACAACTTTGCTGCTCAAAATCAAACAGCGACACTTATTGCCGTCAGTGGAGAACGGCTTAAATTAACATGAAGCACTTGAGCTGGCTGATGCTCTGCCACGCTCACAGTAATATATTAAACATAAACAGTAATGCTAATGAGGTCATTAAGTACGTAAATTAATGCATTCATTCCATATTTTGATGTCAACACACTGGTCGGCGCATAACAAAGACGGTATTAACTGTGTATCCAAAGATATTAAGGAACTATTATAGTTAAAAGGAATCTGTTGTTGCTCATAAAATGAAAATGAAAAATGCAGACAGATCATTTTGTGCAGGGGAAAGCTGTGATGTAGGTATGAAGTTTGTGTAATGTATTGGCTTTATGTTTAGGTTATGAGTTCATGCACAGATCATTTTCACGCTGTGTGGTGCATGCTGTGTCTATATACAGCATTGAATGGTGTCAAAAAATACTGGATAAAATCATAAAATCAGACAGATACAACTACATGGCAGTATGAATCAACAGGTAACATATGATAAAAAATATACAAAAAATGTTTATTAATGGCCGTAAGTCATAAATAACTGACTAATGTCTGGGAGTTTTGCTTGAAAATGCCAAACATTTGTTGGCTGCTCAAGAGTCAGATTTTGATATTTTCTTGTCTTAATAAAGGTAAAAAGACTGTTTTGGGGTGTGTGGACAGATTAAACAAGACATTTGAAGTTCATGACACTTTTATACAATGAAAAAAACATTTCAGCGATTAATCAACAAAAAACAACAACAGGTTACTTAACAATGAAAATAGTCATTAGCTGCAGTCCTTATATTTATATGTTGACATAAAATGCTGTTATGCTGTTAGTAACATCACTGAACTTAGGTTGCAGTGCAGAAGGGCTGCACAATTAACAGTTACAATTATTCTAATCATCAGCTCATCATCTGAAAATGTATCTGCAATAATTCTGATTAAAGATGTACTGACTCCAGATCAAGGTTTTTTTGCCTACAATCCGAATAATTTAATATTGAGTATTTACTGAGTCCCAGTCAGATCCTAGTAAATACAGCTGCATGATGCACACATCCAGTACAAAAACAAAACAATATGTATACACATATACACACACACACACACATATATATATATATATATAAAAAACCTAATTTATTCGTTAGCGTTTGTTGCTTTGAAGCACACTGCGCCCGAGTTACCTGAACAAACTGTACTCACACACTACATAGTTCAATATAGCCCAATCAGTTAAAAAAATGCCTTGATCGGACCTGATACCGATCTTTGACATTGGATCAGGACATCCCTAGTTCTGATTAACAATTAATTGTTTAAATCATTTATCAAGCAAAACTAAAAAATATTCTCCAGTTTCAGCTTCTCACATATTTTACTCTTGTACCTGTATCTGTAAGTATCTTTGGGATTTATACTGTAGATCAGACAAAACACACAAAGACACCACCATGGCCTCCAGGGAAATCCACATGGGATTTTATTACTCTTATCTTCTGACATTTTAATCGACAAATCAATGGATTAATCAAGACAATAATTGTTGAATTAATCAATAATGGAGATAATTGCTTGCTGCAGACTTACATAACACACATTGTGCAGTGTGAGATGTAAATGTCAATTTATAATGATAAATGATTTAAACATCAATATTGTCACAGTGTGAAGCAGGTAATCAGTGAGCCAACATCTCTCTGCCAACAATCACAGCTACGAGAAAAGTTTAACTTTCTCTGTGAGACATCACTATCTAGGCTAAACAATTCTCCCTCCGTTCTTTATCCGGCTTGGGATTACTCCACGTTTATGAATATGGTTAGCCTAATACACAGGCCTACAGAACAGCACGCTTCCACAGAGCATTATGTTTCCTTTCGCTTTATTAATTGTGGAAATAACACAACAAAGGCATCTCTTAAACCTATTAACCATGTGAATGGGACACCGCTCGATAAATCAGCTCCACACGCCTTCAAAATAGAAATAATTTTATATGCATAATGTATGTGCCTGTTTTCTTAGGAAACATCTGTTCCCCCTCAATGACTAATGCACTCCTTAAGTCTGAGGGGTTTTTCTCCCTTCCCTCATAAAAAGGATATTATCCCATTAAATAATCGTAACTAATCCATAACTATAGGGAAAGACAGAGGAATGTTGTGAATAGATATCTCCAATAATAGCCTGTTTTCTTAGTTTTACTTTAAAAGATTGGCATGAAAGACTTATCAAACTCTCCTGTGGTACTACAAATATTTCAGTAGTCCTCGCACAGAATATCAATTCATATTATCACTATCTGATGAAAACTTGCATTGAACAAAGTGTCAAAAGATATTTTGAGGAGCATTTTTCCCAACAGGCCTGCAAACACATCCTTTGTCCCTTCTTTCCAAAAATAAAAAGTCATTCTAAACTTTCTAAAGAGGCCTTCTCAGATCTGTCTCTGCTCCCCGTGCTTTGAGGAGGCATGTCTTGTGAGTGAAAGAAAGATGATGCGGGCAAAAGACTCGAGGCCACGCCGTGTTGTAGCAGTCTCGCCTGAAGCGAGTCTTCTCTTAGCCTTCTGCTGCCTTCATTACTTCCTCCCAGAGTCGAACGTGAAACGACATCCCAACTTTACCACATAATAATCAAGGCAAATTAGCTTCTGCATAATTTAATCCGCAGCACCTGGAGACACCTCAATAATTCAAAACACGAATCTTTCATGAAATAATCAAATCAATACATAATGAAATGCATAAATAAATCAACAGGCAAATAACACTGCGTCCATCTGTTCGGAGGCAAAGGATGTGTTTCTGGGATTTACAACAACAGCCCATGAAGCTAGATCCAAACTGTAGCTCCATTATGTTGTTACAAACATTAAGATTTCTCAACCCCTTTCAAAGTTATCACCCCAAGCATGATTTCAAAGGAGCAATGCTGATGTTTCTGACTGAGTAAAGCACACTGGAAGCATACCAAAGTCAAGTGCCTTTCTCTGAACTTCAATTATCCTCAAAAAGATTTCACCTCCTTTTAATTTAAAACACAATCTGAAAGCAGCCACTTGAATATATTTCAGCCTAAAACTTTCCACCACTGTTTTCACAATTGATCGAAGCCAGGCAGTATCACAGTCTTTCAGGCCATGAGAATATTTCTGAGCTGCAGATCAGCTGAACAGCAACAGGGGTGACGTGACAAATTCACTTCAGCTCTTCTTCAAAATGCAGAGGCAGGTTTTGTTCGACCACATGCTTAGAGATCTCACGTTCAAGCCGAGCTGACACAAACAAAAGCTTCAGCCCGCTCCAAGCTCATTGGCCTGCAGGCACAAAGGCTAAACTATTCTGAAACTAAACCCAGATTAAAGTGTATTAAATGTTTTGCTGAAGTGCTTGCAAAATTTCCATTTAGAGACATCTGACCAACTGTAACTCCCCAGACATGAACAGGCTGCAGCTTTGTTTCCAGCTCTAAATGAAAATGATTATTAGGTGTAAATAATAACATTAGTCATTAGCTGAAGCAATCCATTAGTCTTCAATTCAGCTGAACCATTGTCAGAGCAGTCAAATGTAAAACAGATCCTGAAAGAGAATCAACACACAGGCTCTTCAGAGGATGAATATTCAAACAGGATTCTGCAGTGAGAGGAGCTGTCACTGGCAGCTACAGTCGGAGCGGCAGATTGCAGTTTAGTCAAAGTGAAACACCCCAGCTAAACAAACTCACATGCCTCAACTTTAAGCACACAGTGAGAGCCCAGGAGCTAGCAGTCACATGCTCTGCGAGAGGCTGGGAACATGCTCGGGATCTTAACCTTGGCAAAATACCATGAACATGCAGGGTCTTGACTTGATTCGATTACCAAAAACATGACAGGAGATTAACCCTGACAGATATTTGTCTGTATACAAAACGTAGATCCCAACCCGGAGGTCTAGACCAAAAGGCACAAGATGAATTAAATTGAGTTAAAAGATGATCAACAACAGACTTTAATCCAGGGTTCCCACAATCATGGAAAACCAGGGAAAGTCATGGAATTGTTTTCCAGCCCTGGAAAGGTCATAAAATAAGTAAAATCCATTGAAAGTTTTGGAATCTGGAAATGTCATGGAGTTTTCTTTTGTGTGATGAAATTCTTCTGGGAAAATCCAGTAAAGCACGTTCTTCTAAAGTGAAAATGTTATCATAGGTCCTTAAAAATTCATGAGAAAGTTCTGCAATTTTGTCCATGAAAATGTGTAAAAACCATGTTAATCCTTTTTCTTGTGCATTGCTGGATGAGTTTACTTCTTCAGGCCTCTAAAAAGATTCATCAGAGCACCTCACAGATTTATGCAACCAGTTTTGAGTGATCTTAAGTACACATTGTCTTATTCTAATAGGTCACAAGCCAAAAAGCAAATCACTGGATTAAAAGGAAGGCCTGCAGTGTAAAACGACAATCTAGAAACATGCAGGAACACTCAGTTATATGTAGGAACAGCCTATTCAGCAAGTATCAACAAAAAAAAAAATCCCCACAACTGACAATCTACTTCCTCTAGCTGTTTATGTCATTGCAAACATTTGTAGTAAAGGTTAGCTCTTGCCTCACAAAACAGTTGTGAGACAGTGTCTCCTTTCTGGAGAGTCAACAACAATAACAACAACAATAACAACAACACAGCTCTTGATTTCTGCCTCTAGGCAAGAGGCTTTTTCCTCTAATCCAAAATATCCTGCACACATTCAGCCTGCCCTGCACACATATTTGCACTGAACTGGTTCTTGGATATGTGAGGAACTGTGTGAAACCGCATTAAACCGTGCAGGTCCAAACCTCTGCACTGCTTTGAACCCCTCACTGGATCTGCCCGGCAGGGTGGGCCAGTCCGAGCAAACAGGTTAAAGGCACACTTCACTAGCAAATCTATCATCTAACAATCTATCGTTTGTTTACGGTTTGACGCCACAATTCACAGCCAGCACTGTTAATGAATGTATATTTTAACATAAACGCTTGAAGTGTCTGTTTTTCATGCCCATCGGATGGTGACATATAGCAGGATTATCGATGCAGGCAGGGCAAAACGCCAAACAGCTAAGCTAGCTTGTATCCGCTATCGGCTAACACTGCTAAAGGCCAAGCTAGTTAAATAAACGTGCCATGACTCGACTGTAGTTGTTAATGTTAACTGAATATGCCGACATATGACAGAAAGCAGAAAAGATCCTAACATAGTAACATTAACCGGGATGTTAGCAAGTTGTAACCGACCCGATGCACGGGCCTGTCTTTACTTCCGACACACAACTGCAGCTAGAAGCCACGAGACTAACTTGTAACGGACTGTCTCACACACACACACACACGCACACACACATGCGCAGGGTAATATAAGTGTAAGTACTGCCACACAGTCATCTATAACCTGCTGTGGTTCAGGTACCTGATCAGATCACGCAGGACTCCTCATTCTGCTGTATCGGACTCTGTCGCTGATTTGTAAACAGTAGCGGGTCAGGCGGATGTGCTGAACATCAGCTGACTGATCATGTGACCCGAGGCTTTCGTGCTGTTCACACTTTAGTTTACAGTAACACTACAGTCGAAAACATAACAAACAACAAAAATGTCGCTTATTTGCAGACGTAAATTAAAAAAAAAATTAAGTAAAAATGGAAAGTTTTCATGCACTAAGATTTAAATCGGGTTTGAAGTATCTTTATGTTGCCAGGCTGTTGTTGTCTATGGCTGGTATATGTCCTCCTCTAGAAGGACAACTAGGTATGTATATCAGTCAATAACAACACTGTATGGGAAAGTCCAAGTGTGTAGTTTTACCTTTATTGGTTGTTAATAATAACTTTTTTTTCCCCATTAGGTCAGAGGTCAACATTGTTGCAGTAACTAGTTAGGTCCTACATGTTAATAAATTGTAAAATAGTCAGTGTAGTATAGTGAATTAATTGTAAAATGAACGTTATTGTAATCAGTTGCAGTTACTGAGAAAAAAATATGTAATTAAATTAAAGTCACCAATCAAAATGTTGGTGAGACAAAAACCCCTTTTCACGAAAAAGTGTAGGCCTATATGTTAAATAAAACACCATCTGTTGCTTTGCATATTTTTGCCATGCAGGAATACCATCTTTTGATATATTTTTGGACCATGCGGGTCAGCGTTGATCACCAGGCTCTCCAACACTCTCTGAAATTGAGCTTTTGGGGTTAGCTCTCTACAGAATAGCTCCTTCTTTAACATTGTGTTGAAGCAAAAATGCTTCATGGAAATGCCTCCAGTTAAAATAATTAAGTAGGATATGGTTGCTTAAACATTTCTATCACAATGTTTCACCTGCTGATAGTTAAAAAATTAGCAAGAAATTAGAAAAAAAGTTACAAGAAAACTCTGGGAAAACACTATAATGATAAAAATAATCAGAATAAGAATCAGAAATACTTTATTGATCCCAGAGGGGAAATTGCCTATGTTAAATAAGAAGATAAAAATAGATTAAAAGTAGGAAAACGAGCAGGAGCGATCGCAACAGGTTGCATGCACGGCTGGCGCATGTACACTAGAGTGCTAAAAACAAACATCCAAAAGAAAAAAAAAGAACATGACCTCAAGAAAGTGCTAAAAAAAAATACCTTTTTCTTTTTTCTGTACAGAATTTTCAGTCTGTAATTAAGAAAATTATAAATGTAGTTTTCTAGACATTTTTGGATAATGTCTAATAAACCAGCCCAGTAAATTTTGAGATCATTTTTTTGTCTCTCTCTCTATCGCTCTCTCTCTCTCTTTAATTTATGTTTTGCAACTTTGAGACATTTCTTGCAAAGTTGCTCTATGTTTTTCCTGTGTATTCTGAAGAAATCCAATTTATTTTCTCAGGTTTCAGAGATTTAAGTGCCTGTGAGTGGCATCTGAATGCAGCACAAGAAAAGTGTTTCATAGAGACTCAATTGCAGAAACTTCTGTGGTCAGACAAGTCAGATTTATCGTTGTTTTATCCAACACCTTCATCACAAAGTGCTTCCCGCAGACAACATAGAGGACACCAAAGAAAGAGACCAAAGCAGCAGGACAGTCATGATAAAGACAGGAGTCCATGTGAGACTATATTTAGGTTGTAACATTCACTGGTACAAATGTGTGCATTCGTAGTGGTGTGTGTGTGTGTGTGTGTGTGTGTGTTTGTGTGGTGGTGGGGGTTAACACAAAGCAGTCATAATGATCATCATTGCCATTACCATCATCATCATCACAGGCTTGGCATTTCCAGAGCGCCATTATCATCATTATTATGGCTAATATTGCTGATGATGAGGCTTTCATGGCCTCTTGTTGGCCCTGACTTAGGTATCGTCATGGAAACAGATGACAGAAAAAGAGCATAGCTTTATTGAATTACTCTATGAAGCTATTCTGACCAAATGGGGCTTGAATGTTGCACTGTTGAAGTAAAGTGGGGGAGCAGCAATGTGAAGAGTCCTGAGGAGAGACGTGTGAGAGTCAGGGGCAGAGAGGGAGGCAGAAATAGCCTAATAAAAAGAGACAGAAAACGGCAGCGAGGGGCCATGTGATTGTACAGAGACACAGATCCACTGGTACAGAGAGCCCTGGTGATCAGCACAGAAGAATGCTGTCTGATGGCTGGAAACAATAACAGCAATTCACCAACAAAGACACAGTCATATAAGAGGAAATCATCGTCTGTAACACCAGCACAGACAGAGGACATCAGGACCACTGATTCAATCTTTAATGGGTCTTTCACAGCAGGCCTCTGCTTGTCTTAAAATAGCTGGCTGATAAATGACCTTCATATCTTATTTACTTGCTTCTTGTGTGATAAATCTCAAAGATTGTTCCCAAATCAAATTCTATACATTACCAACTCATCCCAACTAAATAATGTCTCAAAGTGAAAATATTTTTGCTATTTAGAGAAGGAAAACAACTTATTTTTTTCATCTTTTTGTGTGTCAGACAGCAGAAATATCAAGATGCCCTCCCAGCTACATGTGTGTGTTCCTGCAGCTTCTGTCACATGACGTTTTAAACCTGAGTTTTCTGCTGAGAAAAACATCATGTGTTGCTTTTTGCATGGGTGAGAAAAGTTTGTATCTGAATGTTAATATACACTATGATTGTTTTTTTAAATTAAAAGTTATTATCCAGTTTTCTGGACTCCCAAAAAACACATATTTTTATTAATCTCCCATGGATTGTTTGTAGGAAAAAAAATCCAGCTTTAAGATCAGATGCTCACAACAGATAATGAACATATAGTACAATTATGAATAAGTCTTCTTTTTTTTTTTCTTTTTTTTTTTTCTTTTTTTTACAAATGATAGTGCCATCATTTAATTTCAACAGTTCATGTACACAGCTTCAGTCTCAAAATCCAAAAACTTTCTTTCATGGAGAGACATTAAACATTGTGCACATTTTGTATGTCTGCTACAGAATGTAAATCAGTACAATGTGACAACCACTACATGTGTAAACATAACTCACACCAAAATAACATTTGCTATTTTTGGAGACAGATTCATAGATTCATGCATCAATAGAAACACTGTATGTAAACTATGATGTGTTCAGAAGCAAATTTGTTCTCAACACAACTTTAAAAGTTGAGAAATAGGAACAAAAATTGAGTTATTTGTAGCTGAGACATTTTTGATGTCCATATGTTGATTGTTTGGGAACTGATCCATTGTTTCAGCTGTAACACACTGCGATAAAAAAGAAAAAGAAACAATGCAGAGGATGCCCTATCATTTACGAAAGGGTTAATAACAAATGCTATATATCATTTACAAAATCTTTTCAAACAGAATCAGGAAACTTGATATTTAATACAATGTGAAAGACAAATTTGAATAAAAGATATCTTAGATAGCCCATAGCAGGGCAACTAGGTCTCGCTCCCAACTCGTCAAACAGCGACGCTTGCTCAGTGGCCCTCTGCATCAGAGACCGATGCACCGAGGCACCCTTTAGGGCCAGTATGAAACGCATGACGTGGTGGCGGGAGGGTAGAGGAAAAGTGGAAGGGTCAAACACAGTTTTTTTACAGTTTTATTGACGTGTGTCATGTGACATAAGTCACGTACGTTGCGTTATGTTAGTAACAAATGTACTTATTTCAAGTTAAATCGTAATGTTTTTTCAAAACCTCACCCTGTATTTTTGCCTTTACCTGAAGGCCCTGACATAGCCGATGGTCAGCTGTCAGTCAGTGTTGGGCTGTTGGTGAGCGTCTGTAGCCTTAGTTGCTGTGGTGCGTCCCACAATGTTTGGCCTCATCAACCCTCATTGCCTTTTTTCTGCTGATTCAGCATGTTGAATTGGTGGAAATGGGCAGGCTTTTTGGTTTTGTGTGATTACATCACTGTTACTTAAGTCATGATTTGTACTTGTCTTATTATTTTTCATTTGTAAATTCTGGTCATTGTTTGCCACTTTATATACAAACCCAATATACTGACCACTGAAGTTACTGTTTCAAAACTGTTAGCAATACTTTTCAGGAGTTTTAGGTTTTTCTTTGTTTTTTTGAAAATTCTTTTTGTCAAAATGGAAATTAAAAAAAATGTGGTCAACAAAAAAAAAAAAAAAAACAAAAAGTGGAGGCGGAGCCCGTCGGTGAATGAAATCGCTCTGATTGGCCGTTCAGTTCAGCGCACGAGAAGGGAAGCGGAAGTTAGTAAAGAAAACAAGCGGCTAAAGTCAAGAGCGAGTGAGGTCTAAACAAACTTGTTCTTTAAGGTAAGATAACTTTTTCTTTTGCCACACGGTAAATATACTTTGTTTTTCAACAGCAGACTGTGTAGTTGTTGTTGTTAGCTTGCTAGCCAGTTGCTAACTGGCCAAAAAGCGTGAAGACGGTCTTGCTATTAACTTTGACGCAGGCACAGATCATATGTGCTGGTTTGCTGTCGGTTTGGTTTGTTCATGTGCGACCTATTGGCCGAGACACGGCGACCATAGCGACGCAGCAGGCGGCTATTTTCGCTGCTTGTTCTCTGATATGGGTTTGGTGTGTCTGGGACTTAAAAACAATATTTTACATTTGTTCCTAAAAGGGTCGCAATGGATTTTCAGAGCACGATAACCGTCTTAGAAAATACGACGGTATTACTTATTAGTATAAGACAGAATGACCCTTAAAGGAGTGAAAACAGAAGGGTTACTTTCAGTTGAAGAAGTGTTTTATCACTATAATTTAGATCTGAAACAATTGTTAATGGAAGTATGTATCAAAAGTCTCATTTTTGAAAATAGCCAAAATAAAGATGAGATTTTCCATCAAGTTGCATTTTTCTTCAGTATCGTAGATAAGCAAATGTACAAGGTATGGTAATAGTCAATATTTATATTATGGTATTCCTTTAAACCAGTATATTGCTGCAACCCTAGCTCTAAATTTATTTTGAAAAGAGACTATGTATTTAACAAGTGGAAACTATACATTTGCTGTGAAAACATACATTTATTTTGAAAAGACAAACTGCACCTAATAAGCATAAATGACAGGCAGCCCCTGAATGTCCAAAACAGATGCTACAGGGGTACCTAGAGTGTCATATTTTGGCGTGTAGAACCACTGACCAAGGGTTGATATTTGGTGAATTGGTAGTGAGAATGCATTGAGCAGTGTGAGTTGGAAATTACTTATCTGAATTCAAAACACAAAGCGCTATAAACAACAACAATAACAAAAAAAACATAGAAAAATAAAAACAATGGAGAAACAGATTATAAACCCCCCCACAAGCAAACAGATTGGCAGTGCCACTTTCTACAAGGCATTTATGGCATGGACATTTCTCAAAATTTAGATCAGTCAACCAACGACAATTACTCTTTTTTTTAACAGTGATATGTAATCTGAGGCTCTTTGAATTGGGTCCCATTCACCCAGACACAGAAAAAATATTATAACATTATCTGCACATAATAGTCACAGTTATTTCTGTCTCAAGCGCAATAGGGATGTTCCGACCACAGGTGAGTTTTCTGTCTTGTCTAAACACCAGCATTTTCTAAGCTGTGGTATAAGCATGTCCAGCAAGTCAGCTTTTAGTCTTTCCACAGCTTTTCAGGACACGCAACTATACTAACACTCCCATCACCAAAACACTGTGTCAGCGCTTGTATGTCACTGTATGGATTTGCGTTAGGATTTTGGCTCCTCCTTCATAGTGGTGGTGGTTTGAGTGCCAACATCAGATTCTTTCAAAACAGTCATCTCTCCTTCTTCATTTCTCCCTGTTTGCTTTTCCTCCTCTACCTCCTTTTGTTCAATTTCAGTTCTTCCATCACCTTCCTCCTCTGTGGGTATGTCTATCTGGGAGAGGTGTGTGCTGCCATGCTGGTTGTCTCGACCCTGTTTTGGGCTCTGGCTGTCGTGTTGATGCCGTTCGTGGTCCTGGCTGTTGAAGAATCCTCGGATGGTGTGTTTGGGCAAGCCCAGCTGAGCCGACAAGGTGTGGATGGCCTCCTCGTCTGGGTTGAGGCCCACGTCCTGAATAAAGCTCTGCAGGATCCCCAGTGCTTCACGGGACACTCTTAACCCCTCACCTTGGACCTCATTATCCGCCTCTGAACAGACCCCGACTCTACCTGGGTCCTCATTCTTCACACCAGGCCACTTCATAGTGAGCTTCTCCTTTTTGCTGTCTCCAGTGATCTCATTTATCCCTTCCTCACGCACATTTTCATCAATCATCTTCTCCTTGCTTTCTATCCCCTCGTCCCTGCCCCTACCAGTGCAACCCCAGTCCACTCCCAAAATGCTTCTCTCTACTCGGCCCTCCTCAACCCAGTCCTTACTGTCCCCTCTCTCAGCGTTGCTGCTCCCCCGGCCCTGCAAACGTACTCTCACGTGCGCCCAGTTGCCCCCAGCCTCGGACTCGGCTGGTGATGCAGCACATGGTTGCCGTGGAGACAGGTGAGGTCCTGCCTCGGGCTGCAGGGGTTGATGGGGTTGAAGATGGTGTTGCTGCGGCAGCGGAGAGTTGCGTTGGTACTGGCAAGAGAAAATAAATTAGGAATAAGTAGCATAAAAAGGCGTACATTATCATCTGGATTTTATATTTTCAACACCAGTAACTTAGAAATGGAAATTGATTAAGTTTTATTGATATCAGTGCCATAATCAGTCTGATTCCTTATGAATCCGCTTATCGATTTCCAATCAATTTTCTCTGTGGAAAAAAGTAGACCTATGCAGGTTTTCAGTGTTGATGTAACTGACTTTATTGACTTTGTGTCTGAACAGTGTTCCTGAAACAAGAGAATATTTTTACAGCATACGTTTTCTTTTATACGACGGAGGATTAGGGCCACATTAAGGAAAAAAATAATTAATTATTTACGAGATTAAAGTCATTAGTTACGAGAAAAAACTCATTATTAACGAGAAAAAAGTCATTATTAATGAGAAAAAAGTCATTATTTACGAGATTAAACTCATTATTAACGAGAAAAAAGTCATTATTTATGAGAATAAAGTCATAATATTCAAACCTGCTGCTTTTGGAGACACTTGTTAACATGAGGGCTACGGAGGATTTGGTTGAGTTGTATTTTAGGATAGGTTTCACAAACAAGGAGATACTTAATCTTTTGGCACATCAGCATCACATTATCATAAGTATCAGGACTTTAAAAAGAATATGCAAGAAATTGCATCTTTTCCGGCGAAAGAACCAGTCGGACTTGGAGGATGTTGCTGCTTTTCTGGAGGGGGAAATGGCTGAACTGGTCAACTGCAGGGTTATAGTTGGATGCATCTACGGGCTATTCAGAGGGGTTTCGTTGTGTCTCAGGAAACAAATCCTCTGTAGCCCTCATTTTGACAATGGTCTCCAAAAGCAGCAGGTTTGAATATTATGACTTTATTCTCATAAATAATTACTTTATTCTCGTTAGTAATGAGTTTAATCTCGTTAATAATGCCTTTTTTGGCGTTAATAATGAGTTTAATCTCGTTAATAATGCCTTTTTTCTCGTTAATAATGAGTTTTTTCTCGTAACTAATGACTTTAATCTCGTAAATAATTAAATTTTTTTTCCCTTAATGTGGCCCTAATCCTCCGTCGTACTTTTACCTCTTCTTAGTCAAAGGAAAATCTGCTGAGCCTGACTGCTCTGTGCTGATGTTGTTATAACCTTGGGAAGGGATGTGTGGTTGAGAAGTAGTGGCACATTGCTGGTGTTTCCACCCTCTTTTGCTTCACCAAGACTCAATGTTGCAAGTTTTCGACGTAGATGCATGAGTTTGACATCATTGTTTTGCAATGTGCAACTGTCAGAAAAACTATCCGACATTGATTAAAGGAATGGAGAAGCTCAAAGGCACATGATTCTGGTGAATCAGACTAGTTGGAAGCAGTTTTTGATTTCCATCCCTATGTGAAGTGAGGTCAGAATGATTTGAAGTGATAGGTCTTTTTAAATATGTACAAGTAATGGCTACAGTATATAGTGATTTCACATGTGAGGTGGTCTGCGGTGCAACCATACAGGGTTCCTGTCCCCAGAACCTATTGAGTTCTGAACCAGTACATATGGATTCAATATGTCTTGCTATTCATGTATGAGAATTAATGCAACATACTGTGCAAACAGAAGGATACTCAACCATTTTTTGACGTTAACTTTGCTATAATTGAGCCATCTATCCACGCACAAACTATGGAAGTGAAAGAAAAATAACTAATCAGCCTCATAGATCATGGCTTAATGTGTTAATCATCTGTTTTTTTTTGACATTTTGGACATGTAGCTGTCGTCACTTTGCTGCTTTTCTATCGCACATTCTAGAGATCTATTGACATTCAAAGTTATGTTTTATCTTCCAAATTTCTGGTAAAATTTATAGTATTAATTATTTTTATATATTTATTTCTCTTACTTAGATTTTTTAAGATATTTTCCAAAAAAAAGTCAGGTCACCTCAAGCTCCAGTGACAAGGACAGCAGGTCCTGATTGGAAATGATTGGAAAGTTTGAATAATTTATCTGCTAGCTTTGCTCCTGTGATTTTTCAATTCCAAAATGCTGTTTCAATAGCTGACAAGCAGATCTACCAGAGACAGAGTGTTTGAAACAGCAGTCTGTGTGTAATGATGTCGTGTTTATCTTGTTTTCGCAGTCTCACCAGTGTATTGTCATTGCTGAGCAGTGTCAGCCTGTCAGCGCTGTGCTGCTGTGCTGTCGTGGTGCTGCTCTCCTGTTCGTAGATGGCGTCTCGTTCAGTCTGGGACAGGCTGAGGAAGCGGCGGATCATGCACAGATTCTCCCACAGGGTGCGGTTCTCTGGGTTGGGATCCTCCTTCCAACGCAGCAGCTCACACAGCCAGCCCTACAGGAGGAATGATAACACTTTACTGTAAGTCTTATAACACACTATAATGTAAAGCTGCAATGATTAATCAGTTAACCTATTAGTTATCAACTAGTTTGATATCAAATAGAAGGAAAGAAAAGTAAAAAATTACTCTGATTCCAGCTTCTTGTATGTGAATATTTTCTGATTTCTTTACTCCTCTATGACAGTACACTGGATATCTTTGGGTTATGGACAAAACAAGACATTTTAGGACATTATGTTAGGCTTTGGGAAACAGTGACCAACATTTTTGAACATTCTTATATATTTTATAGACTAAACAACTAATGGAGAAAATAATTAACAGATTAATCAAGGGTGAAAATAACTGTTAATTGCAGTCCTATCATAGTGTAGTTCTAAGCAGATATGAGGACATACCAGGTATCATAGGTAGACCAGGTATCCATATCCGGCAGGCCTGTGCAATTAATTGAAATATTATCGAATTGCATAATGGCCAAATGCAATATCGAGATCGAAGGAGCTCAAATTTTTTCTTAACCCTTTAGAGCCTGGCTTGACATCACTTTTCTCATGCTGCGTTCAGACACCTCTAACATGTATTTAAACCTTTCAACCAAAAGCAAATAAGTTCAATTTCTTTTTTGGAAACAAGGGGGGAAAAGGCAATGAGCTACTTGGCAAGAAATGTCTCACAAATTGCAAGATTTTACAGATTTAGAAATTATTCTAGGGAAAAATGGAAAAATTATATTAATAATTGTCATATTATTTTCTTGTTTTTTTGTTTGTTTTTGTTTGATCTTTTTTTTCTTTATTTTTTGTGCTAATTTTCAGTTCGTTTTTTGCAACTTTTAACTAATTTCTTACTAATTTGGAAGTTATTTCTTCTTAAGTTGCTCATTGCCTTTTTCCCATGTTTTTGAAAGAAATCAAGCCAATTTGGTCAGGTTCTAAAGGGTTAAAGACAAAATCTGTCACAACATACCATTATAATTGAAGAAGTGTAGCGCTACAGAGATCCCCCAGCCTAAAAATCTTATTCCATATAATAGGGAGCATGCCTGTTTGGTAATGACCCCAACAAAAATCTCATTAAAAAAAAAATCAGTGAAAATAAAATGAAAAATTACCATTCCCACTGGTGCTGCTGAAACAATCACTGTATTGTATTTCTTTTGCACATCTTGCAGCCCTAATATCTGGAAAAGTGTATGTGTGCAGACTACCTGCCTTTAAATTAAATTGTGAGTTAATTATAAGACATCTACTTCTTTTGCTAAACTGTGCTAATCTCACTATGCAACATATTACTCAGTGCATCTAAAGTCCTGTAGATAAAGTGAGGGGATGGAAACACTCTTAAAATGTATCGTGATGGTTTCTTTCTCGTGAGCTGTTCCTTCAGTTGGTTTTTTTTAAAGATATTTGGTACTCTGTTTTTGACACAATAACTAAGGTTGTTCGATAAGTTACACAGATGCTCTGGCATAGGGGCCCCATGAGCCCTTTGGCTCCGGGCCTGGGCCCGCTAGGTCGGTACAGTAATGCATCCATGCTTTTAAGCACTGCATGCACAAACAAAAGCTATTTATACATTTCTCTGGCACTATGAAAGCAGGAAAAAATGAGATTATAAAAAGAGGTTAAAATAGTTTTCAATAAAGTTTGTTTATTAGTCATTGTTAAGCATATGTATGTGGCATTTAAAAAAAATCTAATTATTTGATATATTCTATAGCAATCAACCTCTGGCTAACATAGCGGTGGGACATCAAAAATTGCCATGGCAACATCATTTTAATTTATAGCATGAGTTTGATTCATGACAGCTCCAGACACCCACTCTCCTTTTCATTTTATGGCTAATTAAGATGATAAAAGTGGTAATGTAACTGCAACGTCTAGGTCTGAATTCAGAAACAAACAGCCTTCTCTTGCTCTGTGAACTTTAAATTCACAATGATTGATTCAAAATGGGTTAGTGTCAAAAAGCAAAGCCCAAAAGATGATGGTGATTTTTTTTTTTATTAGCTAGAATGTATTTTCTGTATCACGAGGGAACACACTTGTGAGTGGCAGATTGGGGAATGTAAAGCCAAGGTAGTTTCAGATTCATGAACTGGAGCATGATTACGTTTGCAAGCAGGCTTATTCGCACACGTACACACATGCGCGCACACACACACACACACACACACACACACACACACACACACACACACACACACACACACACACACACACACACACACACACACACACACACCTGGCTGTAGCCCAAGTTTAGCACACAATGCCATCCAGATGCACAGTGCAGATACAACAGAGAGATCCAGCATGGTTCTGCCTGCCAAACAGCCGGGTGATACAGAAAGAGAGGGAGTGTGAGAGAGAGAGAAAGAAAGAGAGAGGTTAAAAGAACATAGAGAGTGTGAAGTAAAAAGGGAGGCCAGCAAAGAGATAGAAAAAGAACCTCAGGGGTTTTGGACCACCTGTCTGTACTGGCATGACCGCTGAATGACCCCCAAACATCTTCATGATGAGTAGAGATAGATAAAAGAGAAAGAAAGAAAAGAGGAAAAGTGGAAGAATACGAGAGGAAGAGAAAATCAGACAGCTGAAATCCCCCCATTCCATGAAGGGAAATTATCCTCAAAACAAAAGGCAATAACAAGCTTATGGAGCTGCCATAAAAATGAGAACAATAAACACTCAAATCATGCCTGTGTGTGCGTATTAGTGCATTTGTGGGATTGCGTGTGCATGCATGTGCTCGTACAGTATGTCTATGTGCACAAATAAGCGGTGTGCATATGTGTGCGCACGTGTTTTTGTAGGGCGACAATTAGAGCGATAATTTAGGACACAATAGCAGTCTGATGCACCGATGATAGTCCTCTGCAGAGTACAGCTGCTGGGTTGATTATCTGGGTTTCTTCCACACACACTAGTTATCCCTGCTTTAACTGAGGAGATGGATTCATCGTGCAGGCTAAATTTGAACAATCTGGCAGTAGAAACAATTGGGTGCAATATGTGTGTGTTTAAGATTGGACATCTTAATCAGAATAACACCAGAGAGTGAGTTAAATACCTGACTCTTGGAGGCGGCCACCTTTGCAAACAGAGCCTGCGACACCTTGGCTCTCTTCATCTCATGCTGAATTTCCTCGTAGATAGAGGCGCTGACGTTGAGGACGCAACTGTCTGTCCTCAGGCCTCTGTCTCCTGTAACTGGGGACAGTCTTGCCTAAAAAGAGACATACGAGAGGACAGAAAGACAAGTGAGCCACATTAAGCATCTAAGCAGAAGGCATTTGCACAAAAGTTAAATGAATTCAATACAAAGAAACGACATTGCAGGCTTGGCCATGCCATTCGGCCTGTTGAAAATATTTAAGTATAGTATTTAAGTATATATTATAAGTAGTCTATGGGTTTGTTTATGACTAACTGTGTATCACCGGGATATATCACTATTTTCACTTCTGGAAAAAATATGAAATGAGCAGGTACTAAAAAAATAATTAAAAAAAAAATAAAAAAAAAAATGTTTCATTAAAAAAAACATTGTGGTGCAGGGGTTACACTTCAGTATATTATATTATATAATATTGAGATAATTGCAATATCGTAAGCAAGACGATATATTGTAATTTTTTAAAATCTAATTTTGTGAAAACAATTATTTTATAAGGAGCAAACCACCACATGCATAAAAAGTTTATTTTTTATGCAGTTAGAACAGTGGGGATCTACCTTTTTGTTCATCACAGTCCCTGTAACATCTAACATTAAACCACTACTTTTTGTGAAATCTGAGCAAATAAATGAAAGGTCCAGTTTGTCAAATTTATTGTATTAGCAGAAATGAAATGTAATATAATAAGCGTTTTTTTCTTCAGTGAATGAGCGCCTGAAAATCAGAATCGTCGTGTTTTTGTTACCTTAGAATGAACCATATATATCCACATAGGGAGCACTGCCCCGGTTCTACAGTAGCCCAGAGAGGACAAACATGACACAGAGGGTAGATAGAGGGTAGATTGCCCACCATAGTTAGCAGCCCCTATGTGATTTACTTTATGTAAAACTGCTTTATTCAGTGTTTTTAACCAGTTAAAATCAAAGGTCTGTTTGTTTTGGAGAGGAGATTTCTCCACATGATTTGACTTACAACATTTCATTTCATTGCTTTGTGACAATGCTGTTTTGATTTTATCTCTCTGCTGGCTGACCTGTGTGGATCTTGGTGGTGTGTTATTGCAGCTTGGGGTGAATCCAGTCAGACTTCTGTCTTTCTCCTCCAGGTAAATGCGCTCCCTTTCAGCCTCAGGCAGCTGCAGGAAGGTGTACATGGCCCGCAGGTTGACCAGCAGAGACTGGGAGGCGTGTTTAGGGTCCTCCTCCTTCCGCAGAATCTCTGACAGCAGGCCCTGGTAAAGGCGCACACACACACACACACACACACACACACACACACACAGTAGGTACTTATTCATTTGTTAAAGCAAACAATACACAATAATACATGCATGCAGTGTCAAATTCATTCAGCTATATTTATGTATATTGGCTTTAGATTACTATTCTAAGAAAGCATTTGCTGGTGTGCAGGTAGACTACCATTAAATTCATCTTAAAGGGACAGTTCGCCCCCAAAAAATGTAAACATATTTTTCCTTCTACCTGTAGTGCTATTTATCAATCTCGATTGTTCAGAGTGCAGGAGATTTCCACAATAATGATGTCTGCCTTCTTTCCAATATAATAACAAGATGGCACTCAGCTTGTGGTGCTCAAAGCACCACAAAAATACATAAAAAAATACTCAACAGAAATATCTCTTGCCAGAAATCATGACCCAGTTACTCAAGATAATCCACAGACCTTGTTGTTAGCAGTGTCATGTAGGAACTATTTTCTTTTTATAACTACATTCACCAACAATATCACCGGGCAGAGGGGAAGTGTTGTTAATGAAGTCCTTCTCGTCTGAGCTTTAACTTTACTTACATAGCTCAGTGCTGCTAGGCGAGCTAGCAGTAGATGCACACTTCCTCTGAGCAGTGATACGGTTTGGAAGTATAGTTCTGTAGAAAGAAAATAGTTCCTAAATGAAACTTCTCACAACAATGTCTGGATTATCTTGAGTAACCGTGTCATGATTTCTGTATATAGACACTGCTGTTGAGTTTTTCAAATTTAGTTTAAAAAAAAAAAAATTGTTGGCACTTTGAGAACCACAAGCTGAATGCCATGTAGTTATTATATTCGAGAGAAGGCAGACATTTCTGCCAATATCTCCAATACTCTGCAACTCCAACACAATCTAGATAGACACATAGACTGCAGGTAAGAGGAAAAATATGTGTTTTTGATTTGGGATGGCCCGTCCCTTCAAGGCTGTAGGTTATGCCTTTGAGCTTCTAAGCATCTGTGTATTCAAATAAAATATCTTGAAAAAAATATCTTAACTTTTTGGAGAAATGTATTTTTTCCATTATTTTTATGTAAAAATTGTTAATACAACGTTTCTCAAATGCCTAAAGGAATTTTGCAAAAGCTCCTCATATCTGACTCTGGATCTGATTCAAAGAGGCACCTTATCAAGTTCCTGTGGTTTAGTGTTTCACAGCTATAGATGATACAGAGGCAGTTTCCCAGTCAGTGCTAAGCACGCTACTCGCCTGTAGAGCTAGCATTATTCTGGGTGTATCTGTGTATGCAGGAAAGCCTTTGAACATCACATGCAGATTGTTCTGAAAGGAAATCAGATTTCACGCTGGCAATACAATGGAAAGAGAGGAAACAGCCTTCCTATTCAAATCATGGATCATCTTTGGATCCACCAAGCAAACCCCTCCTTCCAAATTGATGACTGCTTTTACGCAAATGACAAATGCTCCCCTCACTTCTATATGGCATCTTGGCATCACGCCCAACTTGCATGGCTGGCATTGAAGCACCTCAGACTTGGCAATGGGGAAACATGGGGGTGGATAATAACTAGCTCTGCTTATTGTGTTGAAAATGATAATGACGGTAATAATAATAATAACAATGGGCTAAGCCTGTCCTCTGAGCCCCATCTCTGTGGGTGTGGTGGTGAATGTAAGATGATAGACGGAGATAACGTGGCATTTTAGTGTTAGAGGCGATGGCAGAGGGAGATATGGATACAATGGGAGTAAAAAGGGATAAAAAGATGGATTGACAATCAGAGGTGGAGATTAAACAGATAGAGGGGCTGCCAAAGTGAAAGGTGGCAAGATGGAGGGACAGTAAAACAGAAGAAGAGGTAGAGAGGGAGACAGCTTCTCTCCAAGGGGTTGTGATTAGTTGGCCCAGCAGCTGCTTCAGTGCTGGCACCATCTTTGTGCTGCAGAGGGCTGGCACAAACACACACACAACTACACACATGCATGGGGGGGAGGGGGCACTGCGGCAAAGGCCATGCCAATGTGCCAACTATTAAACATTCACAAAACACACTTACCTACAACCGCAACACTAAAAAACACTTCCAAAAGATTATCAGCAGCAAACACCTTCTTATGAATTTGACCACCTTCTATGCAGATCTGTTTCCATACCTGCGTCCTGTTAAAGGCCACCCGCGCAAAGATGGCTTGGGAGATGCCCGCTCTCTTTAGTTCCTCCCTCACACAGTGGTAGATGTCACTCGGCACGTCCGTTGGCCCCACAAAAGACGCAGTCGTTGTCTGGGTTTGTGGCCCAGCCACAGGGCCTCCCCCCGGGCCACCCTGTGCCTGCTGCGGGGTTTGGGAATCAGTGGCTTTGGAGAAGACCTTGGCAGAGGGAGCTCTCCCCACGGGCGGGTGGTTCAGATACTGCTGTGGGGAGGGTGAAAGACCCTGGCCAGCTAGCATGCGACTAACAGCGTACTGCTGGTTGAGGAACTGGGCCATCACCAGCTGCTGGTTGACCATTTGGGAGCTTAGAGGCTGGGTTACCAACCCCGGAGGGCGCAGGCCGAGGGGCGGACGGCCACATATGTTGGCTACTTCTCCATGAGAGAAAAAAAGTGTGGAGCTCTGATCAGCTGGGCTACTTTTGATTGGCTGCTGGGTGAGGGTGATATGTGTGGACTGGTCAGAGAAGCTGTCGATCTCTGGTGCAGGAAAAAGAAAACAAAGACACATTATTAACACACCAAATACTAATAGTGGGCCTCATGCAAGAAGTGATATACCAACAATTTTTCTCTTGTTGTTTATCATATCCACATATTATTTTTTGTTAGTACCCACGGATTTTGTTTTCTTATTTTTGCTCTTTTCCTAGGTAAGAAAACATTTGAGGAGTGGTTGAGAGCACTCTTACCAAGGTAAATGAATGTTTTTTACAGCTTTCACAGTCCACAAATTATTGGCCATCACTAGGAAACATTTCCTTTTTATTTTTGGAACAAAAAAAAATATCAATTATAACATTATAAAATCAATTTTTGATTATTATATGTTTTAGAGTTATTTTCATGACTGGATTGTTAAATTTGTGGGCTAAAGAAATATACTGTACTACTACATTTACTCAAGTCCTGTACTAAAGTACAAATCTGAAATGCTACTTTCCACCACTGCTGCACTGCACTTTTTACTCCTCAACAATTCTTTGATAACTTTAGTTACTAGTTACTTTACAAATACAGATTTTTGCACACAAACTATATGACAGTTTACAACTGCAGCTGAAACTGTTGATCATAAAATTAGCTGGCCACTATTTTCATAATAATAAGTCATTTTTCATGCAAAAACATTTCATAGTTCCAGCTTCTCAAATATGAAAACTGTTGGACAGCTGAAGCTGTTTTTCCTTTTAACAATTTCCCAGGTTTTTGATCAATTAAATTGATTTTAAATTTTCTGTACTGACTACTGATACTTTTAGTACTTTAAATACTTTGTCCAGATTGTCCTTACATGTTTTTACTTTAGACAGAGTATTTTTACATTGTGTGGTAGTAGTACTTTAACTTAAGTAAAGGATCTGACTACTTCCTCCACCACTGCTGTTGACACAGCATTTAGAGCGTCACGAATGTTTTGCCTCAGCTAGGTTTTTGATTTTCGTGTAACACGAGTGACTGTGATGCTCTGGAAACTCTTGTTTAATTTGTTCAAGTTATCTAGCAGAACCTCAACTTCACTACTGCTGAAGGTCTTGCGGCTTTTTTTGGTGTCATTTCTTGGGCATGTGCCAGAGTCTTTGTACATGGCACGACACCTGCCCTTTTATAGTGTTAAGGGGCTGTTAGCTTTGTTAATAAATGACTTGTGATAAATTTGGATTCATCATTGAGCTCACTTTGGTAAGAGCAGGTTTAGGCCGTTTAGAACGTTTCGTGCACCTGGAGTTGACCTCCCTTATTTTTTCTCTCAACAGAAAATTAAGAGAAAATATAAGAGAACCAATGTGCCCTAATAACATGCTAGATACATTTCTAATCAGGAAAAGTGTCAAAATTAAGTCTGCTCAAAACAGACAGTATGCATATTAAATAGTTTATTTTTGAGTATGCTGCCAACTGCCACTATTCTCCCACAATGCAATGCACAAATTAAACAGAGAGGCTTTTCACAGCTGGAAATTTTTATATGAATCTTTTGGGCGGCAGTGAGACACCTCCTGAAACATCTGATGTCTGTCGTTGCATTTGGAACATGTTAGTATGAAATGGCTTGTCTCACTGCTGAAAAGCATGCTAGTATGTAGTATAAACTGTATAACGTGAGTATTTACAGTTGTATGGATATGGAACATGCTGTAAGACTTATCAGGCATTCTTAATGTTTGCAGGCTTGACTGAAATCCCTTACCCTTGAAGCATTTGGTCTTCTTGAAGTGCTTGTACCATCGACCAAACTCGTGACACTTGGCAGCTGAGACATTTGCATAGTAAGTGCTATTTACAATAGATGATATCATACTCTGAAACAGAGGGGAAAAGACAATAGAAATTCATTACGTTTTCCGAGCTCCTGCTATGGGCGGCCTGGGTGTCTCAGCTGTTCACACATCTGATATTAATGAACTCAGATCTGTGTTATTAAAAAGACCCCCAGGTAAATAGGATAATAAAGACAGATGAGTGTGTCAGTGTGTGAGCTGTGTGCATGCGTGTATGTACAGCGTGTGTGTGTGCGTGCAATAAGACAAAACACTAGAGGTCATCAGAGACTATGCCTCTCTGTCTGACTCTCACTCCCTCGCAGTTTTTCCCCGAAGACCGTCATGTGCAATCTTTACATCTGATTACACCTTTCATCTTCTCATATTTATTTTAATCTGCTTCTTGCAAACAAGGGAGGGGGTAAAAGGAATGATAGGAGAGAGAGAGAGAGAGAGAGAAAAATAGGAGAGGGAGGATTGGCGAGTGTCAGCTCTGCAGAAAAGGAAGGAATCTGAAGGAGAGAGAGATTTTAAGCAATTTCTCTTTATCAAACTGTAGATGTCCTACGCACCCTCAGGCAAAATAACAGATAGACTAAGTTGATAATTATGAATATTCATAAAAAGGGCCTTCCCCAAAAACTGCATGATTAATGTAAAATTATTTCTGCAGTCGTGTCTGTATTTGCTTGATTAAACGATCAAGATCTGAAAACCTGATTTGAATGTTATTGCTGAATCAGTCAAAAGCGCAGGGAAAAAAAACGAAAGAGGAAGAGTGATGGGCAGATAGATTAAGTGAGAGTAAGACGGTGGGTTAGGCTGACAGATAGAGTGAAAGGCAGACAGGTTGGCAGTGGAAAGAATCAAGATAGGCAGCAGCCCTGGCAGGAAGGCTTTTTAAGAGATAGCCATCTCTCTTTATCTGTTCCTCTTGCGTGCGCTCTGCCTTCCCACCTTATCTACCTCTGCATCTGGACTTCCTGTCTGACTATTGGACCACATGCTCATTGTGCCTCATGCGTCAAAGTAGGCAAAAAGACACATGTATGCACACACGTTTGCTCTGTATGAAAGAGCAAAGACATTACATGCACACGTTGAACTTCAGTCTAATTTTTCTCTTTTCTTGTCTTTTCTTTTCTTGTATACGCACATGCTCTGTGTGTGTGTGTGTGTGTGTGTGTGTGTGTGTGTGTGTGTGTGTGTGTGTGTGTGTGTGTGTGTGTGTGTGTGTGTGTGTGTTGTACCTGGGACAGGGGGCACTCCTTCGCCAGGGAGCTCTGGTTCATGTCCTTGAGGAGCTCCTTCAGAGCATTTCTCACTGTGGAGTGACTCCACTGCTCTGGTGGCAAGTCTTCCAATTTGGGACAGCTAGACAAAAAGCAAATTAAAAACACTTGAATGCAGCATTTTGATATATTGCAGTTCAAAGGGGTAGTCCAGTGATTTGGTAGCCCAGCATGGACAGACCAATTCACAAATGCAAGTTAGTCTGGAACCTCCCAGTTCATTTTCAAGTAGTGTTATTGATAGCTGTAGATCAAAATGCCTTTTTGGATGCAATTAGCAGGGTTGCATCATCAGGAGAGGCAAACCAGGCAAATGTTTTAGGCCCCAAAAAAATGTTGGAAAAGGGGTTCTCAATGGCCACTCATACTGGCAGACCTACGACCAAGGAGTGCAACAAAACGTGTGACACGGCACTGAGCAACGGGGATATGTAAACAGTCTACAGCGTGCAGAGTTGAGCTGTGATTACGTAGCATCAGTATGTCTGATAGAGTGTAGCAGTTCCACGTCAGCTGCAGCCGTCTTGGTTGAAAACATCTCACCAGCACTAATCTTTACTTAGCTAGGTTTATGCTTGCCGCAGTGTCAGCCGTTACATCAAACCCTCCTCATATATAAATGATTATGATGGGCCTGAAGCTGGCCAGGTTGGGCAGAACTCTGTTTAGACAGGCAGGAGACCAGACTTACCATCCAGACCAAAAATAATAAAAATTACGCTTGTAGATTTGTCTGATTCCCAAGACTTCAGACAACTTTATTTATCCCAAAAGTGCAATTCAGTTTCCCAGTCTACCCAGACAAGACAAAAACTGACAGACAAGAACAAGCAGCACTCAGCAGTAGTAGTAGTACATCAGAGAGATCAGTACATGGGCCAGATACACACTGGCACCTCACAAGCCAATAATAAACTTTTATTATTGGCTGGGGATTTACTAAAGCGCTTTCATAAAGTTATTGAACTCACAATTGAGAACCTTACTTGTAGTGCCCATGCTCCAAATATATGCCGGATTCTTGAAGTCCAAGAACATAACTTAATGGCATCATTCCCTGATGACATCACTTGGGTCATTTTCTCAGACTCAAGATAGCAGAGCCACAGAAGACATACACCTGTTTTTTAAAGGTTGAGTTGTACCTCTTGTGTCGCGTAAACTGAACTTTGTGTATAAACTCGGTGTGGAGTACCCTTTAAAACAAGTTTTTCCGTAGAGGTTTTTTCTTGCTTATATGTAAAGACGTATATGTAAAGATGTTCATTGGTCTTATGTGAAGCCTCTCCCAGCATGCTGCCCATGCAAGTTTCCTGTCTAAAAACACACACTTTCAAGAGTGTGAATGAAAGTCTGGACCATGGGTTGCTATAAAAAAGCACTTAGTAAATTAATAAATAAAAAAAAACTGATGAGCACAGAGAAGACATACATGATACCACCGGGTCCTTTTTCCTTTTAATGGATATGCCTTTTTTTTACAGAAGACATGTTGACATGTCACAGTAGAAAAAGCATAGTCTCAGATGTAAATAGTAAAATTAAGGATTTCTCAATTTTATTTAGCTGCTTTCATTGTTAGCCATTATTAACCCCATTAGCAACAGCTGTCACGTTTCTTTGTTTTCTACTGTAAAAAAGGGCCTCTATTAAATTACTTATTACCTCTACCAAGGAAACACTTCTAGTCTGAGTGCCATGAAACTTGATGAAAGGGTGTAGCATGGGCCAAGGAAGAACTCATTACATTTTAGAGCGGATCCAAATCACGGGGTGGATATATTTACTGTTTTTCACATAAGTTAATATTATTAATGAAGGTGATAGGCTATTTGGACTTGGCAGAGGTCTGCACTCTCCGAGTGCCCTTCTAGTTGTATCTTGTGCTGCACGGCCCCAACTCTCGTGGTGGATCTGACCAAAGGACAATGTGGCACAACTAAAAGGCCACTGTAAGAAAAAGAAAAAGTTACACTGGGAAATAACTTTTAATGTGTTACACCATTAAAATGCTCATCAGTATTCATTGCAACAAGCAACTAAAATCACTCATTAAACTTAATCTAAAGGCATTAAGATAAGATGAAAAATAAGAGTTTCATCATTCCCTGCTGGGTCTGATTTGGTGTGTGCCCTTTGGTTATTTTAATTTTTTTAATACAGATTAGAGATGGTGGTTGGCTGCAGTCATGTGCTTGGTGAAAGGCCTGGAAATATTCAATGTCCATCACACGCAGGCTTTATTCATACCTATAGATAATTTAGAGGCTCCACACAGACAGGAAGAGTAACAGAAGGGGACTGTAAATGTAGACATACATATTTATAGATGTGATGTCAGCTCCTTACCTGTGCAGCTGTATTTTGAGGGTGATAACGTGGTGAACATCCTGCAGCATGTCAGCCACGGTGGCATCAGGTGCATCTGTTACGCAGGACAGAGGCACCGGGTTCCACCTTCCCACCTGGATCAGACCTGAACACAGATGCACAAAATTGTGAGAAAATGATGGACTTGTGTCCTTGCTTGTCCGTGCAAGTTTGCCTTTTGTACCTTTGGCCTGTGCAGCAGAGCTGTGCGAGTAGCCCAGTGTCAGCAGTGCCATCTCTATGAGCTGGTTAAACAGCAGATCTCTTTTGACCAACACAAACTCAGCATGTTCTTCTTTCCTCTCTCCATCCTGAGGGTTTTCCCTGTGCTCCACCACACAGAACACTGGCAGCAGGCTCCCTGAGGTGATGGACAGACAGTTATGAGACACTGACACGTAGGAGTCGTAATCACCGTAGAAAAGACTTAGTCTGTAATATCATGCTCCAGCCCGTGTACCTCTGCTGTGCCAGCTCTTGCTCTGTGGCCTCACTGCGGTGGGTTTCTGGGCCAGACAGGGGTTTTTAGCCACAGGACTCCCCTGACAGCTCCTCTCCTGGGCTGAGGGTCCCGCTCCGTTTTGTTCCAGTCGAGCCAGCTTGGCAGGAGGTGGCCGGGGGTCTACAACGGGATCACTGCCCTCAGGTTTCTTGGCTCCATTACACAGGGCGTCCATCTGTGGTCTCACACTGATACAGAGACACACACGCTTAAAAAAAATAAACCATGTGTGAGGAACCTTAACAAAATTATGTCTAGTCAGAAGTAAGTTTATGGTATGTTTCTAGAGATTATTGCATGCATTTCAAAGTAACATTTGCAATGACATTGTGTCATTTTACCCAGTTAAATCTTGACAAAATTGGTTTGACTTCTTTTCAAAGGCAGTTAGGGGAAAGGCAATGAGTAATTAAATGAGACATGCACCAAAAATGACAAAAAGTGAATAAGAAAGTTACAAGAAAATCATCTGAGAATAAGCAAAAAAACCAAAACAAAACATATCTATAAAAAACATGGGAGTGTCATAAAAAGTGCTGAAAAAAATATATTTTATTTTTTTCTGTATCATAATTTTAAATATAGAAATATTATAATTATAAATGTGGTTTTCAGGACATTTTTCTTTTTTGTTGGGATAATTTCCTAATAATCCTCCCCTCTGTTTTTAAACCATTTTTTAATGTAATTTTCTTGTCGCCAAATTTCTTGCTATTTGTGGGACATTTCTTGCGCAGTTGGTCATTGCCTTTTCCCCTTGTTTTCAAAAGAAATCAGTCAGTTTGCTCAGCTTCCAAAGACTCAAATAGCTTTTAAAAGATGTCTAAACGCAGCACGAGAAACTGATATTGATCCAGGTTTCAAGGGGTTAAACATGTTTTTATCAGGATAAAACAGGCTGCATGCGTCCATAATGTCTAGACAGTAATTAAATAATAGCATACTTAAATACAGCAAGCATCTGGATACCTGGTGAGCGTCTACAGAGTGTGAGAGAAAGCTGTCTCAGTCTTTTCCACTTCTGTGTCTCACAAGACAACTAGAAAGCATCATTTTGACACGCACACACACACATACACACACAGAGACACACAGATCTGAAGGATATCCGTTTCAGTAATAGTGGATGACCTTCACCCAGATGCAGCGATTAGTACAACCCTCTAAATCCAGTAAAAGTCCAGGGAATGATAGAGCGCGGTTTCCCATAATAAACCTTCTGTCATCTCCAGGCGCGCCGCTGCAAGCGACAGCGATTCAGTTCATCTTCAGCACCTAAATGCGCGCTAATCGTCCCACGTCTGATTCTGCTGAAGTTTGATCGAGGCGAAACCAACCTGTTTCAGTCGGCACAACCTGCATGTCCGATCTGCCATCATACATCAACAGCCCGTTCCAGTAGACATCGGCCGTATCCATATGTTATCCCCGTTTCCATTGATCTCCAGTTGGGGAACAGACCCGTTTCTGTTGGCTCTCGGTATGCGTCCTTTTCCTTCTCGCCTGTTAATCGTTATCTCGTGTGTATTGTCTAAGTAGTTTTGCTTCTATCCCTCCCTGTTCTCCGATCGCACTTAGCTTACCGGTGTACCGATAAATTGGCCTGAGAGCAAGTTCAGAGCGACCTCCCATCCAGAGCACCGGGACATGCTGCTACTGTGGATCAGGCTCTGGAGAGAACAATACACGGCTTGGAGCTCCTGGAGTGCATTCCCGATCATGTATTAGGCTACAGCACTGACTCCGGGACAGCAGTTGTTGGTTGCACTTCAAAGCCCTATGCGCACGCGAAGAGAGAGATAGAGAGGGAGAGAAAGAGAGGGGGAGAGAAGGAGAGAGAGACTCACACACCCACACACAGACTCATAAATACGCGGACCCAGCTGCATTAGCATATGGTGTAATAATGAATTCACTAGCGCGCTCCGTAAATGTATTAAATGTGACAATTGCGCATAAATCTATTTATTATTTTCTGCCGCATGCTGTGCACGCACTTATTATTGTCTTTAGGGTATTGGAGCTCTCCATGGTAACAAAGTGGAGCAGGACAAGGAGGAACTGGCTGACTGATATTAACTTTTCAACGTTGATGTTTTATTGTCACAAGATTATCTGTGGCTTATGATTTATATGGAGATAATTACAGTCTTTACTCTATGCAGCCAAGAATATGCTCTATGCCAAATTACAGTATAGTATGGTATGGTAGCATATAGTATTGTATATTGTAAGTATGATAAGTATAGTATCCTATTGCACTGTACATGCACAATGCATTGTGGTGGTACAGCAGCCCTTACTATAAGATATACTTAAAAATACTATACTCTACTACTATATTATACCATACAATAGTATAACAGGCTAGGCTAGCACCACCAGTAGAGTAGACTAGAGTAGGGTAGAGTGTAGTATAGTATGGTATTTATGGTAGAATATTGTAGTAGCTTATATGGTACTATACAACAATATAGTTACCCTATATATTATATTTACTACTCTTTATATATACTTCTAAACTATAGGAGTCTATACATAATACTATGTGGCCTGTAGTATAGTTTTTATAGTATAGTATGTTCTGTATATAGTACATATTCACCTTTTTACCATCTATTGTACTATCCTCTCTTATCCTATCCTATCCTAAACTATACTATACTATACTACTTCACTAAAAAAGACTTTAATAGGCTATATCAATATGCTCCTATATAGTGCTTTACTACCAGTGCAGTATAGTTATTAACTGTTACTGTTTTTTTGTTGTGTAAGAAGTAAGTGGTACACAAGAGAACATGATGTGACTGCTGGCGATATTGTCTGACCAGAATGCCTTAAGGGGACAGGCAGGGACAGTACAGGCTGGCCAAGGTCATCAGTGTCAACTTTAACAAGAAGGGAATTGTGGGAGGACATTAACTATATTTATGTAAATGTGCACAACAATATAGTAGTTGCTATACACACACACACACACACACACACACACACACACACACACACACACACACATATAGTCTATAGTGCTGTAAGTGTAGCATAGTAGAGTAATTATAATATGTTCTGTATATAGTACACATACATCTTTATTACACCATGGTATGCTACACTATACTATTGCACTGCTAGAGCCTATAATAGGCTATATATGTTAGTGTATGCCTGTTGTACTCTACTACCATTGCCGTTAGTATAGTGTAGTAAATACAATACTATACTATAGTATATAATATTCACTATACTAGACTAGACTAGAATTACACATATTTTTTCAACATATACGTACAATTGACAGAAAATTAAAGTGATAATTATCAAAATGATCATCTGACATTGATCATTTAACTTTTTCAAGTCACATTGTAAAATATCTCAAAAACCACCAAAAGCACCCCAAAGGTAAAAAAAAAAATCATCACTTTACCTCAAAGTGTTGAATACAGCTCAATTCGTTAGCAGAGAACTCAGTTTATGTCCTGTCTTGTCCGCAGAAACTTTCAGCCAAGTCTCAACAGACCTGCCCCACGCAGACCCCTGTGAACGAGAGGCACCTCTGGAGCTGTGATCTGGAAATGGTGTCTGAAGTCCCTGTGAAGGTATCACAAAGCAAAGGGTGGCAGATGTGAGTGTGTGTTGCGTGTCTGTGAGAGAAAGAAAGAGAGAGGAAGAGTCAGAGAGCCTTAACTGTGGCAGATAAGATTCAAAGACTTGCCCCATGAAATGTTACACCGGTGTGGTCACAGATCTGTCTCTTCTACGGAGACCATAGGGCATGTAGACAGAAAGGTGGATGTTGTGCAATCAGAGTGTGTGTTTGGGGAGAGAGAGCATGCTCTACTACTTTTGACTAATTAAACAAAGTGAATTAGCTATCTCCCCAGCCAGAACGAGTCATGGCTGGTTACACATCATTCATCGTGACTAATTCAGAGAGAGAGATGTCACTCAGCTGGATGGAAATGCGTGTGTGCGTGCCTGCGTGCGTGTATCACTCCAATTGTACCTTTTGGGTATGCTGCTGTATAACTTCACTGTTTGGAGTGTGTGTGTGTTAGGGATATTCTCCTCTATTTTGTGTGTGCCTGCGCCTTTAAGTGTTGATATGTTCATAATTCTCCCTCTCTGTCACCCTCTGCTCCACTATTTTATCACTGGCTTGATACGTCGTCAATGAGGCTGGCATGCTAAATGATAATTAAGACCATTACACGCTCATGGAGCATGCTACCAGTGCAGCACACGGCTGCCTCAATCGGAGCCTCATCTCAGGGGACACCCTACTACTCACACAGTCGTGTATCTCTCCAAATTAGGTTAGATTTTCATTCCACCTCATTCGCCATGGATGTGATGTGGTTATTATAAACTCATGATATGGTTAGTGAGCCTGCTGCCATTAGATGGGTGGAGGCATCATGTTAGTGCGTTAAAGGGGAAATGGATTGCCAGGACTCAGTATTGAACATCTCTGTTTCTCTTGCTCATAGATACTCGTGTTCTGTAGAATGTTTGCAGATGCACTCAAAAATCTGATACACGCAATGTAAGATAAAACCTGCGGAGATAGTCACCAACGCTTGTTTGTGCAGACTGACACACACATTGCCTGAAGTCACCTATGTACCACATTATCTTAACCCCAAATGATCATGATCTGTCACCTCTAAATATACACCTCCATCTCCTTGTGCAGTAATGAAAAGTAATGCATTTTTTAGGCACTTTACTTATTTATAGTTGTATCGCACTACATTTCAGGGAAAATAGTGTACTTTTTTACCGCACTGCATTTAATTTACAGCTATTGTTGCCTGTTAGTCAGAGGCAGCTTCTGCTGTGAGTCCCTTCTTTTATGGCTGTGATCATCTGTTAACACTGGGGAAGGCCATTTTTAATCAACATCTGCTGTGACCCAACCCTTGTGGTCTGGGGAAATTCCTCCCCGTAGATTTTTTTTAGAAACTTACCTGCTAAACTGACAATTTTAGAGCATTTTGAAAAAAAAAAGAAAATCAATCTTACAGTAGGGGTTTCAAAGTTTTGTTCACTAAGTGCCATTTTAGTGAGCCAGCATATGACTGAGGGCTGCACAAAAAAAAGTGCACACACCATGACATGTGTATGACTTTTTATGACATAACATGTTGTAGCATAGCAATTAAAGGGGCTCTATTATGCTCATTTTGGGGATCATATTTGTATTTTGGGGGTCTACTAGAATAGGTTTACATGCTTTAATGTTCAAAAAACACACCATGTGTCTCATACTGCCCTTTGCTGCAGCACCTCTGTCTGAAACAGTCTGTCTGAGCTCATGCTCCACCTCCTGAGAAGCCCAGTCTGCTCTGATTGGTCAGTGAGCTCCCTCTATGCGCATTCTAGGCTATTTGTTACATTGTGATATCACCAAGTTACAAAAGTAATCACTGAAACTCAAACGAGCTGTTTCAGGCAGCTTTGGAGCAGTGCCTTTTATGGGAGAGAGAGCTCCCTTTGGCTTGGACTTTGGGTTTTATTACTTAGGATACCTTTTACAAGCACAAAAAAATGCTGTACAAAACAATAAAGAAAAGGGAAAAACCCAAACATAACAGCATAACAGGGCTTCTTTAAAAAAACAATATATTGGAGAGAACATTTGGAGCAAATTTAAATATATATGATAATTTTCGTTTAGCACTTGTTTAAGATTTCTATAAGTTGTTTCCAGTTTGCAGTGAAGTTATTTCTCCCAAACTTGTCAGATAGCTTTTACAAAATAACTGTTGGAGGGAAAAAAGTAAAATAATCTAATATTTCAACTTCAAAATGAATAAAGATTTTTTTCA
Organism: Plectropomus leopardus; assembly: GCF_026936395.1. Lineage (NCBI taxonomy): Eukaryota > Metazoa > Chordata > Actinopteri > Perciformes > Serranidae > Plectropomus > Plectropomus leopardus. The sequence goes on along the minus strand of NC_142192.1, from coordinate 15,819,913 downwards.
GCCATCTCACACCCTGACCAGTTTATCTTGTGACCTGGAAGCACTGGACTAAACTAACTGTTCTGCACAGCAATAAAATAGTTCAGTTTCAACCAGTTTTAACAGTAAACTTCTACTTGCACCTTAATGCATCAGTATTAATAATTTAATAATGTCGTACATAATTATACACAGTATCAGTCACAGGGCCTGTTTTTTTCTCATTTAGATACTTAAAAGGAATACTTCACTCACAGTTTGATCATTTGTATATTAGTTAGACATGCTGTGTTATCTTAAATTTGTAAAGAAACATTTTTCTCACATGCCTCAATGAAAAATGACAAACATATTGATTTATTGATCAGCTGGAGAAAATTGTTGATTGGTGATTTTAAATTGACCGTGGGTGTGAATATGAGTGTGAATGGCTGTCTGTCTGTCATGTGTGTTTACAAACTCTAACAGAACTCATGCAGTATAATCCAAATCTTATTAGTCCGACTGTATTTTTCACATTGATATTCTGGTACTTTTTCCTAAAGTGGAAAATGGCGTGTGTTCTGAGTACTTTTTTCACCACTGTCCTTGCCACGCGTCTAATCTGAAACACCCTAACCCAGAAACCTCTCTTTTACATATCCATACAATAATCTTATCTGACATTGTGCCAGAACCAGGCTTAAAGGCAACTGTCTCTCCTCAGGTTTCTCTTTTTCTGGGGTGTGGACATCCTCTTCGGCCTCTTAATGTAGCAGCACAGGTGTCAGATATTGGCTGAGAAAAACGTAGCCTCAAGTTACGGTAGTTTTGATGTATGTATACAAATCAGAAAATCTTTGACAAAAGAGGTTCATGAGTGAATGCAGGGAACTCCAGATTTGAGATGAGATTGTGAGCCTGGGATCAGATGTGAGATGTGCCCTCCTTACTAAGTAGATTGAAAAATAGATGGGTTTTGTTTTGTGGGGAGAAAGAAAAGAAATGTCTTGAGCTTTAGCTTGAGATAAGGACGAGAGGACGGAATTTAAGACAAAAGTTAGAAGGTGGAAACACTGGGTTAGAGGAGAGCACGGTATGTCGTGGCATTTTTGTATTTGCTTGTATTAGGATGGCATGACTGCAGTTTGTGAGCAATGACTACATTGTGTGCATGAATGTGGCTGTGTACATACTGCACATACAATATTAGCTTTGACAAACTTTGTGCGTAAAATGAACGTACAGCCATATCTTCAAACAGCCATGCCCAATTCTTGTATGGCACCCGAGGGCATCGTAAAAACCATTAAGTTAAAATGTCGGCACAGTGTTGCAGCAAGGGAGTCTTAAAGCCTAAATGCATTACTGTATGCTATACAGGCATGTGGCCAGATCTGATTAGAGTTTAACCAAGACTGTTAATATTGAAACTTAAGAACACAGAGGCACAAAACCAGATTCATAGCCTGCAGGTACTAACAGTTCTTAATGTTTCTCTAATTTCTTTGTTTTATGTATTTTTCTTTCATTTTGGCTTTAAATGTACACTACATGTATGTTAAAGCACCCATGTGTGCAATGTCAGAAATATCTCTGCCAACTCCTAGTGGTAGTAGAAAGAAGGACATCTGACCCAGAGGGCACAGAGAATAAAAGGTAGGGAGCAAAACAACGACTGCAGCAAATCACGCTGTCATTGTCTCATTTTCCCACAAAAAAATGGATGCAATCAGAATAATTTGGTTTAGTTGTTCCACACACAGGTGCTTTTACCACTGCTTGTCCCATTATCTCTTACAGCTTAATAAAGCTTAGTGATATCCTTGCCTTGTACTTTAATATGGTGGTTTTCAAACATTTTTAAAATTATTTACCCCCTTTGAAATCTTTTTTTTTTAGCCAAGTACCTCTTGACCAGTACAAAACATTTTTGGTAAAACACACAGTGAACAAAAACAAACATGAATACATTTGTTGTGGCAGTTGACAATTTACAGCAGTTAAGGATTGCATTGAAAGTAGGAGCATGAACTATTAAATGTGGTTTATTGAATTTACAATTACATTTTTAATTGAACTTATTATAGTATAATTAGTTTAGAAATTATACAGGACTGATATTTTTAAAGTAACTTCTTTTTTTTTTTAAACCTCAGTACCTTTGCAGTACCCCAAAGTACCCTCAGGGGTACCTGTACACCCATTTGAGAAACTTTGCTTTAAAGCTGGGGATGGTAGAAATCTTGAAAAGGCATAAAAACAGCAGAATTTAAAAATACACCTCTCTCCTGCAGCTTTCTACTAATTTTAATTATTTACGAGATTAAAGTCATTAGTTATGAGAAAAAACTCATTATTAACGAGAAAAAAGTCATTATTAATGAGAAAAAAAGTCATTATTTACGAGATTAAACTCATTATTAACGAGAAAAAAGTCATTATTAATGAGAAAAAAGTCATTATTTACGAGATTAAACTCATTATTAACGAGAAAAAAGTCATTATTAATGAGAAAAAAGTCATTATTTACGAGATTAAACTCATTATTAACGAGAAAAAAGTCATTATTAACGAGAAAAAAGTCATTATTAATGAGAAAAAAGTCATTATTAACGAGATCAAACTCATTATTAACGAGAAAAATGTCATTATTTATGAGAATAAAGTCATAATATTCAAACCAGCTGCTTTTGGAGATACTTGTTAACATGAGGGCTACGGAGGATTTGTTTCTTGAGACACAACGAACCCCTCTGAATAGCCCGTAGATGCATCCAACGATAACCCTGCAGTTGACCAGTTCAGCCATTTCCCTCTCCAGAAAAGCAGCAACATCCTCCAAGTCCGACTGGTTCTTTTCACGGAAAAGATGCAATTTCTTGCATATTCTTTTTAAAGTCCTGATACTTATGATAATGTGATGCTGATGTGCCAAAAGATTAAGTATCTCCTTGTTTGTGAAACCTATCCTAAAATACAACTCAACCAAATCCTCCGTAACCCTCATGTTAACAAGTGTCTCCAAAAGCAGCAGGTTTGAATATTATGACTTTATTCTCATAAATAATGACTTTTTTCTCGTTAATAATGAGTTTAATCTCGTAAATAATGACTTTTTTCTCATTAATAATGACTTTTTTCTCGTTAATAATGAGTTTTTTCTCGTTAATAATGACTTTTTTCTCGTTAATAATGAGTTTAATCTCGTAAATAATGACTTTTTTCTCATTAATAATGACTTTTTTCTCGTTAATAATGAGTTTTTTCTCGTTAATAATGACTTTAATCTCGTAAACAATTAGATTTAATAATTAGATGCTAGATTTTCTGAAGCCTTGAAAGGAGCCACAGGGAGGCGTAGAAGTCTAGTTTTCTCTCAGTCCATTTAAATTACAATATACTCAAAGTTTACTGAGTGATTTTTGCCCAGTGACACAAACATGAAACTGCTTACCCCAGCTTTAATACTTTCCTTCACTGAAAACATGACTAAAAATGATGTGATAATCTGTAATCTTTCATCTAACTCGTCTTTTGGAAGCAATTATAATGTAAGAACTTTTGATTAAACAGGGTAGTACAAACAACTTTCTTACTTTACAACTTTAACTTTTCTTGAAAGAGTCGTCCACACTTTTATCTTGCCAAGGCACCGTCTGTGCCAATTAATCCAAAATGCAGAGGAAGAACTCATTACACTCCATTAGCCTCTAAACTGGTTGCATGTAAATGTAATAATACAGTTTAAGGTTGTAATGATAGACTTAAAGGATAAAGTGTAGTCTGGGGTTTGACTGTTTAGCCTTTACAAGGTCAAGCTCCCTTTTTGTACTTCTAACTGTTCATTCTGGTTTTTTTTTTAATATCCACTGTTTTGTGTAATAGTCTTATTTATCTCAATTAAGGTGCTTTGTTTTCTTGTCGTTTTTGACAATAATTTGGTCTTAATTGTGCTGAAAGGCACTTTGTAACTTGTTTTTAAAAAAGTGCCATAAAAATAAAGGTGTAATGCAGGTTTCATTAAGCCTCTGGTGAGGTAACAGTGTGAGCAAGAATGACTCACTTTGACTGTCACTTCACTACAAACTTAACTTTGAAGCACACACACATACACACAAAATGTGTGTTTGCAGCGGTGATCAGGCTTAAATGATGCATTAAGCACTTAATTACTCAGGTGAAGCATCACTGTGCGTTGGCTGTCTGTTTTAATTTTATTAGCTCACTCTTTTTTATGGAAGTATATCTCTGTGTCTCATGCTGCCTCACCTCAGGGACATGACTCACGTTTATTTACGTCTGTGTTTAGTGTGAGTGCATGTAGGCACATACTGTACAGTTTGTGTGCTCATTTGAAGCCACTGAGGTGATATATGATTCACAGCAGTCGGCCTCAGAGCACCTGATGACCTCACTTTGTCTAAATGACATAACGGCTGTAACAGCTGCTTCACTGTTGTGGAGAATCTGAGTAGGAGGCACAGTGCTTGACTTTTGGTGTTTAGCCCTATGCTGCAGCACTGATGGTAATGGGATTGACCTAGATTACAGTTTGCTTTTGCCTGCATATGTGTGTGTTTGCCTCTGTGTGTGTGTGTGTGTGTGAATGAATGTACTCCAGGTTTGTTGTTATTTGCTAGAGGTGTCTACTTGCAACATGATGCGTGTAATTGAAAAATTTTGGGTGTAATCCCATTTGTGGATTTACAGAGTAGAGTTTGCAAACTGGGATTTTATGAGTACTTTAGGCAGTGTTCAAAATGATTACATCAGAATCGCCCCAACCATTGTTTGTGTAGCTTGTCATCACTCAACCTAACAATAGCTGTAGTCCTTATGAACAAAAGAAGGTATAACTTTCAGTGGTAACACTGTCCTGGCATGCCGAGCCAACTAACTTGTGTGCGTCAAAGTTTGGTTGTGTCCCACTTTCTTGGGGGAAGAACAAATTGGGTATGAGGCTGTTTTAAGTGAATAGTTAAGTTGCACCGAAAAACTCACCAATTTCACTTGCAGGGGTGTTATTACTGTGCTGTAATGAACTGTCATCTTTAGAATAAAATGCCTTTAGTAAATATTTTAGAAGATACCATACTTCGTCCTGGTGAACCTCTATTTGTGCATTTGACAGATTTATCGACCCCCCCCCCCCACACACACACACACACACAAAAAATTAATTTATGAATTTTCACCAATACAACTTTAGCAATAAATAAACAAATAATATAAAATAATCAGTGAAAGAAAAATAAATAAAAACAGAAAAATATATTATTATAATATGTAAAGTAATTATCCAAATAATGTAAAGTAATCATAGTGAGAGAAAAATAAACAAAAACATAAAAATATATAATTGTAGATAAATACATAATAATGAATACATAAATATGCAAGTATCCAAAAAATATATAGTAGTAATAATCATAGTAAAAGAAAAATGAACAAGAATGAATAACATGTAAATAAATAAATACAATAAATATACAAATAATATAAAATAATCATAGTTAAAGAAAAATGAATAAAATGTATAATAAAAAAGTAAATACACATACAAATAACGTTTAATAATCACAGTTTAACAAAAAAAAGATAAAATAAATGATATGTTGTAAGGGGTTCAGAACAATAAACCCTTTCATTTAGGGGACTGATATGCATAAATACAAGTGCAAGAGGAAGACAAAAAAATAAATAAATAAAGTAAATCTGACCACTTAGACGTATCAGGGATCTTTCCAGAGTATTTCACATGGAGTGCTCCTGGATGCATACATATGTACCGAAGACCTTACTCAGCCATGAAGTTATTGGAGCCTAAAGCAATGCAGCTGAGGAAAGGCCAATGACAACTTGTCAGCTGACTCTTAATCGCTGTACACGCTATTTTAAAACATTTTTCTCAGAATATTGTATTCTTGTATTTGAAGAACATTCACGTGCTTTTCGGCACTCTTTCCAGGCTGAATGAGGAAGTTGAACTTTCAGCTGTTTGTGAAATGCTTTTTATGTATTGGAGCAAGGCGGTATACTGTCCACATGAGGGCGCTATGTTGCAACAGATTGGTCTGCTCATTGTATTTTGACTTCCATGCAGGTCGTGCCCTAATCTCACCATGAGATGGCGCTAAAAGGTCGCCTTCTTCCGTGGTCATGCAGCTGTGCGCGTGCTGACAGGAAACTGTGTGCGCTGGATACAGCAGCAGCGTGGAGAGGCTGACAGTCAACACAACAATGAAAGTGAGACATGCATCTCCGGAAGCAATTACTGATGTTTTGTTTCAGTTATATTTATTAACGGATTTGCAAGTGCAGGTCCTGGGCATGAATTGTTTTTGGTTTAGGGTGAAAGGAGGAAGAAATACTGTTCCTTAGTCTGTTTTGTATAATGCCTGGACTGACAATCTTTTTTTTGTTCTATTCACAAGTTTTCTGCACTGTGAAGAAGTACTAGTAACCGAAATGTACTATTCAAAATACATACCGAACTCCTTTAATGAATTTACTTGCTATAGAGTGCAGTATGTTATAACATGAAACAGGGTGAGGGGCAATAATGACATATACATATTATTTTACATGTGCATTGCTTTGGCTTTTATTCTTCTTATTGCTTAATTATTCTATGACTTACTTTTTTGATGCTGCGATAAAACAAAGAAAGCTCAGTTCCTCAAAAAACCAAAGCAAAAGAGAAAAATGTAGAAAACAAAATGCAAAAAAAAGTTGTATTTCTAACTTGTGATGTCACCGTGATACTCCCCTATTTGATCCCAGTTGTTGTTGGGAGTGATTGATGCCTCCCACCATTGCGCGCTGTGGAGAGATGATCATTGAATACAACGCCATAATAATGGCATCGCTGACAGGGAGTCTCACTCCCTCCCGCTTGTCCCTCGCTATTACCTGAACCGCACCTGTGGGCTTCATCTTCTCTTGTCATTTACACACGCAACAGAAGCTCCAGACACGCGGGCTCGCGCATCACGTGCACTCTCCAGCGCCCGGGGGGATCGCATTGTGCTGAGTTGACCGGATAGCTCCTTGTTCATATAGGTTCCGCGGCTTAAATGGGAGCGCCTCACACATTTGGACGACTTGCGCCTTCTCTTCAGTAACTTTTGATGGGGGCTTCGATACCAGGCAGGGAAAATGCCTGTGATGAAGGGATTATTAGCGCCGCAGAACACGTTTCTGGACACTATAGCCACACGGTTTGATGGCACTCGTAAGTTTGCTTTTAATTGTTTTTTAAACACTAGGATCTTTATAGTAGCTATAGTAGCTTTTGGTGTAAGTTTCGGCTTGTATCCTCTGGTTTGCAACAAAGGAAGATTCCAGCCCATTGTACGGAAATCACTGAGCTGATTAAAAGCCTAACACCTGCAAAAAAAAAATAATAAAGAATATGGACGATTTGTCGTCCTTGATGCAAACGGTCTTTTAATTAAATGTAGACATTAGGGCACCAGATATCCGAGGCCCGTTTGTTTTTTCTGAGCTGAACTTCAAGGTAACTCCACATTGTTTCGTGTCTCAGGAGCAGATAGAGAAGGAATCGCTCCCGCAGCAATTAGCAGGCTGAGGCTGTCGCTGTTCGCGGTGCTGAAAGCTCAGCAGCACCACAGACAGCGACGAAGGGTTAACCAGGCGCTCATGCATGCAGGCTCCCAGCTCCACGCCATCCATTTGCACAACTTGTTTACAACTTGCGGCCTGTGTGATCTATTTGATGCATATATATTCATGAACACACCTGAATAAATCCAACTTTTCTGAGATTTCTGAACACATGATTCCCCCCACAGTGAAGTTAACCTTTATTATCTTTGCTCTTTGGCCCGGCAAGTCCTGCAGACGAGTGCGATCTTCCTCCCGCCGGTCTGAAACCAGCAGTCGCATTTATCAAAATTAATTGGTCGGCAGCGGCATTACAGCAAGTCTTTCTCCGGGCACACACTGAGGCATTTGTGAAATGACGTCTTTTGTCTGAACTCTCGCCTCTTTATCTTCTTTTTTTTCATAATGATCATTCTGCATATCTCTTGGTGGATTCTTGGAAATCAGAAATGTTTTACAGCTGTTGTTTCGTTGAGCTTCCTTGTTCTCATTCTCCTGGTTTATCTTTGTCTTGTTGCTCAGTTTCAACTCATGTTCAGGCTTTAACGAGTTACATCCTAGTGCCATTGTTTGTTTAGGCAGCCTGTGCACACCCTTGGGCATGTATTTGTGAATGGTATATTTGGTTTGTCTTCACTGCACTTCAGATATAAGCATAGGCGTAGATTTCGGGGGGACTCAGGAAGGGGCGTAGCACCAAATTCTGGGCCCCCAGCTTTCCCTCTCTTTACCCATCTGTCTCATTCATCTTTGCATTTCTTTTTCTCCACAAAGTCAGATTGCTTTCTCGCCCTTTCCTTTGTCCTTTATTTTTTTCGACGCCCAATTTCTCTTTTTTAGAGAAAGGCATGACAGTGTATGTTAGTTGTATGTTGGTGCTCCAGCAGCAAAAGCAGTCATTCACCCAGCTCTATCTGCATTTAGAGATGATTCCTAGTGCAGGGGCGGATTAAATCATTTGGCACCTTTAAGGGGAGAAAGAGGTCTCAGAGCGCTTCCACTGTTTTTTAGATATAAAGTTCAGTCTTTTAACCAAGTATTCAGCCAGTGTCAATTTAGTTATGCCACTAATTACTTAGAAAAAATAGTAATAAAAAAAGTCAAACAAAACCAAATTTTTTTAATCCAGTTTTTTTTTTGGGGGGGGGGGGGGTATTAGACTTGCAACCAACTATTACTTTAACTATTTATTTTTCCCCAAAAACTGATTATTTGTTCTGACTGGAAACTGTGAAAAATGGCCATCACAGAGATCACACTCAAAATGACCAAATGTTTATTCCAATGAACTGTGCAACATCTAAAGAGATGACAGATTTTCACATTTAAGACAGCGAAACCAGAACATTTTTGCTAACTGATTAATTGATTAATCATCTAACATTTGCAGCTTTATGTATCAGGGTATCATAGTGCATCATATTAGAGTGGCATCAGTAAAGTATTTGTTGGAGACTAATTGTCTATTTGTCAAAAACGCACACTAGCAGTAGCTTTTGTGTCATTATAGGTGTTTCAAAAATTTGCAGAATGAATGCCACTACAGCCTCTTTAAATGCACTCCTGTCTGTGTAACATTAATACTTACCACTTACTGTTAAAATCCTTATCATAGACATTAGTGAGTGTCTCATTCCAACCCAAACTCACCACCCGACCCCACTCGTACCCTCCACTTTGGGACATTCTACATTTTGTCTGGTATGTTCACACCACTCAGTGAAGCGCTATAATAACTACAGACATCCGTCCTTATTTTACTCCCTGTATCTGCAGGTTGAGCACCACTGTATGAGTAAGAGCAGGGCTATATGTCGAGTGGCAACAAACATTCAGCTGCCTGGGCAGGAGCTCTTGTTCGAACACAAGGGAATAGGAGTGGTACTGTACAGCACAAATGGATTGTCCTTGAGCTGCGAGGTAGAGGAAATTAACGATGGATTTCAACTGCAAGATGGGGCAGACTGGAGGCAGTGGAGCTTGACTGGACAAATTGGTTCTGATGGCCTGGCCTGGAGTAAATATAAGGGAAGTGCTGGGTTCACTGCTATGTGATCCCCTTTTACGTCATCCAAAGCCTGGGCGGGCAGGTCGGATATGGAAACAGTGTATGATAAATGGATAACTGTGAAAGCAGCAAGTCTTTAACTAGATTTGTACCCCTAGAAAAGTTTTTTTTATGTGTTCAGGTGGCCTTTAAAATGGATTAAACTATTTCAGTGCTCATAAAAATAGATTTTCCTCATGTTCACACCATTTAAATAAATTGATGTGTTTCAGGCATAACCTAGTGGTTACAGAGATGGTTAATAATTGGAAACTTTCAGGATAAATTTAATTTACAGCTGCGAGGAGACACCAGATAGATGCCTACTCATATAAACAGCTTAGTTTAGAGTACATGTAACATTTTGAAGGCTTTAAATCATTTTCAGTAATCTCACAGCTCAGTTCATGACTTTTCAAAAGACCAACAGTGTGTGTGTGTGTTTTTTTACTGTGTGCTCTGTGGACTTATTGGTTGACAGACACAAACACCTCTGATCACAGTGTAAGGATCAGTGTGTCCCTGTTTGCCCGTAGTGTAGCTGAAATAACAGAATCTGTCTGTAGCTCTGTGCTGTGATGACTGTGAGAGAGCGCTGTGACACCTTCTGTCATCAGTGTGTTATCCAGGTAACAAACCTTACCACCTGTCCGTCACTGGAGCAGGGTTTAGTGGTGTGCTGCTCATTACAGTCGCACATTGTCACATTGCACATAGGGTAGTAATTTGAAATGTGTGTACACTCAGGGCTGCAGCTACATATTTATTTCATTCATAATTTTATAGATTAATTGTTTAGTGCATGAAAGGTCAGAAATGATCAAAATACTTCCCAATACTTAAGCTAACATATTCAAATTGCTCAGACAAAACCCGAAGTTTTTTTAGCTAATATAAAAGACCAAGAAAACCAGTTTGTTTTCACAGCTGAGAAAATGAAACCTGAGAATGTTTTGGCATTTTACTTAAAGAGTGACTAAATAATTGCCTATTAATTAAGGAAGTGACGAATAGTTGCAGCTCTGTATACATTTTTTTTGAGAAACACAGCATGACCTTAAATATATTACAAGACATACAATATGAATATTTGGTATATGGCTTAAAATGAATTCCATATGTAATATGTATAGAGTTCTTGACACCTTTTCATCCAAGTATGGAAGCATACATTTCTACTTAAAGGAGCAGTGTAAGATTTAATGGCATGTAGTGGTGAGGATTGCAGATTGCAACCAGCTGAAACTTCTCCCTGTTCGAATCCCTTCGGTGTTTATTATTTTGTGTTTTTTTTTCTGGGAGTCCAGTTATCTGGAGCTGTCTTTTCTTCTCCATAACAAACAAACCCGGCAATTAAAACCTGTAAAAACACTGAATAAAGCAGTTTCACGTTACAAATCAGTGCTTTTTGCTTATGCTATGCAGCACTTCACAGAGGGGTTGCTAGCCCAGCACCTGCTAATGTGTGCGCACCTTTTTTCTCTGATAACTTAAGACATTCAGGAGGTTTTTAACAGGAGCTGCATTCTCCGTAGAGGTTTCTAATTCTCAAAAACAAAAGGACTAGGTAATTCAAGTCATTTTCTGACACTCTTGTTGCAGAGGGGCTGTTTACTATGGTTGCTGTGATCGGCCCTCTCTTGAGTTAATGTTTGGTTTGTCTGTTCTGGGATACAGTAGAAACATAGCGGTACAACATGGCAATCTCCGGGAGCGTGAATGGTAATACTCAAGTACAAATTTGTCAAAATTGTACTTAAGCACATCACCTGAGTGAATGTAGTTAGTTTTATTCCACCACTGTCTATCACTAAATCATCCATACATTTCTCTAAATAGCAAACTGTGACTTGATACCTCTGAAGTATTTGCAGTTAAGTCACCAGTTCAGAATATTTGCTTGACTTGATTTTTCATCCACCAGTGATGGCCTTCGTTGGGGCGATGGAGACCACATTATGTCGTCCTTCTGCCAAATTAAGCAGACGGTTTGGTGGTTGAGTTGTAGCAGAGGGCTATGTAAAGTCTCCCAGTGTGAGCTGCGTGCTCCCCATCCTGCACCATTCTTCCAGATTGCTATTTTCTAGCTCTGAGCACACACGAGTTCCACCTCCACTAGGCAGGTAATTACTGTCACAATCACTGATGCCAGGACTTGGAACAGCTGTGTGTTGAGTTGGTATGTTTAAGTGTGTATGTGAATGAAAGAGAGAAAGAAAGAGAGGGAATGGGGTGTTGGGTGGGAGGACCTGTATGTGTGTAAGAAAGACACGGAGGAGGAAGAGCAAGAAGGAAAAAGAAAAGTGCAGCATTTCAGCACTTTGCTGGTTTGTGTCACAGAACTTTATGGTGAGTGTGTAGCTCTGTGTGTGTGTGTGTGTGGGTGTGTGTGTGTGTGTGCTCAGCTGTCTCTGTCTTTGAGTATAAGGGCAGTAAAGCAGAAGTTTCCTCTCCATTGATTAACTTTCTTTAAGAGCAGCACATCTAATTAAGCTGTTAAAAAGTGGCTGTGGGATCCCACACTGTGATTATACCACTTGCTGCCAGGTGAGTGTTTAAAACTCATCTGGGTATCGCACACAATAGGCGGAAGCCGTCACTATCAGATCCTGCTGTCTCAGAGAAGACAGAGGATATATTGTTGCTGTCCCGATGGCTCTGTCTCACTAGCAGCCTTATGACCCACAGGAAGACCCGGGGAGCTAATTACTGAGTGTAAAAGACCACAGACCACATGCTGACGCACATATGCTTCAGTGAGGTTTGTTTAAGTATAGATAACCTCAGTTGTTTGTTAGGAAAAGCTGGGATTACATATGTCATACAGTTTTAAAAACTCTTTAATTTCCCTTAATAGACGCTAAGCATGTGGTTATTTTACAATCCGATTATGCCACGTTGTGAAAAGGCAGGTCTTGTGTTGTTGCCATTTCAAGAATGACTGTGAAAGACGAAATGAGTGCAGTTATGAGACTGTGAGGCGGTAATCAATCATCATTGACTGTAGTGCTGCAGGGTGCAGAGGGGCTCTCACTTACTGGCAGTGGATTGGCACTGCTGTTCCCATTTTCTCCAAAGCCCACTTAATATCAAGACTGTTTTATTTCAGGGTAAAAATAAACAGAATGGATGGAGCTGTGCTGTATCCCAGTGGAAGATGTAGATACAGAGGATCTCTTCACAGAAATCGTATACTGCCTGAGTGCTCAGTTGCACCAGAAAGTAAAGAAATTTGTTCAAGCATTTTTGTGAAATAAAAGGTGTTGTGACAGTAGTAACTACTGGTGTTACTTAAGCTATGGCTGGTTATAGGTCATCAGTAACAGCAAGCTATGCTGCTAGCCACAGCCAAAATACTTAACCAAGCTAACTGGCATGGTCTACTACCAGCTAGCTATCAGTTGGCAATAAAGGGCTATCTCTTAGTCTGAAAAGTATGGTGAATTTGTAAGTGTGGCTACCTGACAAATGACAAGTTTCTACCATGTTGGTGTTGTCGGGTTCTCTGTCAAAATCACCCAGCTCTCCTTCACAGCCTCACCGTCTCCTCGCCAAAATGCCAAACTTAAATGTAAGGTGTATAGCTGCAGCAGCTTCATGACCTGCCCACTATCATTGTATGATCAGCCTCCTTTGCCTATTGGTCTGGCAGCCGAAACCCTGTAGAAATTGTCCAGTAAGTGTCTATGATGTATTGGGTTAACAGAGAGGCAGTTAGGTTTAGGTAAGGATTACATGTCATTACGAAAAAAAGGTAAATCACGTCTTCATGCTTGATAGAGTGAATGGATAAAGTGAATAATTGCTACCTTTGGCTTCATATTTAGTCACTACAAGTGGCGTTGTAGCATTCAACTAACCATGGTGTTAGTCAGTTTGTCTTGTGCCAGTCGTGGGCACAGTTTGTAGGGGGCGTGTCGTGTAGGCTTCAAACAGAAATGTGGCTGCAGTTGTACATGTCTCTGGTTAATCCATAAACCAATGGGTGACGTCACAGTGACTATTTCACCTTCTTATATACAGTCAGTGGCTGGCAAGCCAGCTAGCTTGCACATTAACCAGACAAAAAGTCAATAATGTTCATTCAAAAGACATACAGTAGGCTTTTTGTGACATCAATCGTTACTTAATATTTATTCGATAAAATCAAATCGTGCTGTTATTAAAACTTGCAATCATTGAGTTTTTTCAAGAGAGGGGGAAGTGCACCAACTCTAAGCACAACAGTGACATATCGCCTTAATCTTGTCATGGTAAACTTCATAGCAAATCTTTACTGACACATACAAAATACACAGAGCAAGATTGGCATTTATTTGAGGCTGTGTTTCAGGTGACCTGACAAATCTTGACTAGTAGCTCTGTTTTGGACAAACTTATATGAGTTTCTGAAGGAGAATAGCTGGTGCATTAGCAAAATGTTTCACCAAAAAACTTTGTCTGCCGTCTGTTTCTGGGCATGTAGCTAGCATATAGCCGAGGGCTTTTGCTACTGGGCTTTTAGCTGCTTCAGTGTATACACTTAAAGAACAATTATGTGCCTCAAGACAACATGTTTTAACTTGTATTAATCAGAAAAGTCGGTTTCCTGCAACATCATCAGTTACACGTCCCGTTAAAAGTAACAAGATCCTCAGCATTTAGCTACTTACTCACTGTAAACCAACACAGCCAAAGGCAGTGCAGAAAATGTAAATTCATGTTCTGAATTAATAGCAACCCAGCAGTATCCACCGGCTGTAACAAGACTTTGACAAAGTATTCTGTTAATAGAATACAGCCACTGTCATCAGAACAGACTCAGCAGGCAGTCGCTGTCCTCGCTCTGAGGTCACTAGACTTGATTGTTACTCCCCACTTAAAGGAGCCGAGCGCCTCGTTCCACCAAACTTCGGGACTTCTGTATGAGTGCCTCCCCGTTACCATAGACGTTCTGCCTTGTTAAACCGCCTAATTAGCAAGATTCCTCCTCTAATCACCATCTCTAATGGACTGTCCAAAACGATCGACAAACGGGGTTTCACCAGTGGAAGTCTTGGCCAAGTCGGCCATTTTTAAACTCAATTAATTTTTCAAATAAAAGAGAGAGGGAGGCTGTGACAAAAAATTTGAGGAGACAGGCAATGGAAGGTGAAAAAACACTAAGCAAGAGAGGCAGAGAGAGAGAAAAAAAAAGCATAGAGGTGGGCTTGTAAATTACAGGAATGTAATGACTGGTGTAATGTTTCAATTGGTGAGAGCCTTGGGGAGTGTACGATAAAGAGCCACAGAAGTGATTAAGGCTGTGGATTTGTCTAATGATTTTTCAGTTATATGGTGTGAGAGGATTACCGCTGTGTGAGTCTGCACATGCATGTCCTGTGTACATTTATAAATGTGTGTATGCTCTTACGTCAACACAAAACACAGATAACTGATACCTACAATTTGTTGACACAGCACAGGGACTTTGGTGTGTGACATTAATCTCGTAATCCCATGCGTCGACGACTAGATTCAATATACAAGGCAAATTGTACAGTTGTAACCTTGGTTGCTATGGTGTGTGTCAGTGGTTACCATGGCAACTCCAGAGTGACTTTTTTCGTGGTTATGTGACTGCTTTGTTGTGGTTTCTGAGAGGCTGGCATTAATTCTGGCAAAGGTGTGAGGAGGTCTTTCCATCCATCTCTCCACATCCCTGCCAATTTTTACCGCACTCCATCCCCATCTTTCATCATTCCACCTCTCATAGCTCCATCTCACTTACTTTCAACTTTTCACATCACCCTGTCACCCACTGTCCCTTTCCCACCCTCATCTGTCTGCCTCGGTGTATTTCTCAGCCTCACCTTCTCTTGCCCTTACCTGCCCACATCTTTCACTTTCGCACGTTCTTTCTCATCCATTTTTTCCCTCCTGCTGTGTCTCTCTGTTGGTTTCTGCTTCCCTCTTGCTCTTTCTCGCTCTCTCTCTACGTCTCCATTGCTTCCTTGCACTTGCTCACCCATCATATGATTTGCTGTGCCGTAAATAGCTCAGGGGTTACTCTAGGTGGTGTCACAGGGCTGTCTAGGAGCTGGTGAATGTGCATTTGGAGCATTTCTGGAGTGTGTTTAAACCCACAAATCTGGGACAAAGCAGTGTGTGCACAAGGTAACACGAGCACACACTCACCTCTTCCCCACTATTCCATCTGTTGAGGTGAGTGTAGTAAAGGAATGTACCTGATGGTGCAATTTGTGTCTCAAAATTTCCTCTGACCCACCTACTTAGTATAGCACCGACCTACGAAAGTAAACTCCAACAAGTTCTCCAACCTAAACCACATCACAAGTCGTTTGTCATTGTTTTTGTGTGTTTTCTGATCTAACTCATTATTGTTAAAGTCACAGAGTCTGCAGCCGTGCTTTCAGCTCTGTGATGTTGGATTTAGGTTAAATTCACTAGTCATTAGAAGAGTGACCTGGTTTGTGTTATTCCCCTGTCACTAGTGATACAACACTCTTGGTTCACTATTGTTTGGTTGACTTTTGGTTGTCAGAGTATTTCTCTGAGTTAGAAGTTAACCTAGCTTGTATAAACAAATGTGCAAACACCATACAGAGGCATGATTTTAGATTAACTCCTGCTTGTGAATTGAGTTCACTCATTGCTCTTTAAGAGGGCTTCTAAAAGAAAGATCCATTCACGAATGTACCTATCACTGAAGTTTACACTACAAGACCTACAAAGTTGTCAGATTGCGTTATTTTGCACATTACAAAATCTGCTGTCTTGTAGTCGGGAGTCTTAAAGTTGTTGTGGTTTTCTCGCTACAGACACTACAGGATCTTTCTCTAGGAGGGATCCCTGTGTATGATGCGCAGGTCAATGTACAACCTGGGGGTTAACCAGAGTTTGAACAGGTTCAGATAAGCTTATTCAAAAGTGTCATGGGTTTGACAGGCGGGTCAAAAAGTTACAAAGCAGTGTGCTGCGTACGTTCTTGATAATAACCTACAGAAACATTTAGTCGAGAAGTGATTGATTGTACCGGGTGGTAGCACCAGATAAAACATCAGGGGATCACCAGAGTCAGAGTCACCAGACTTAGGATTTATCCACTGAGGGCCATGAATGTCTAATGGCAGTCCATCTTAATAGTTTTCAAGATATTTCAGTCAAAATCAACAATGTCATGGTGTTGTAGAACTAGAGGAGAAGCCAGGGGATTACTTAAGTTAATGATATTCATCTTCTGGGGGCCATGAACCAAATTTCAAGACAATGCATACAATAGTTGTGATGATATGGTGGACCAACTGACTGACAGACCCACCACTACTGCCATCAAAGATACAGACGCAGACTGAAGAGGGCAGGATGCCAACTGTGATATTAACACTACTTTGCCTTTGCTTCTCAGAAAAAAATCATTATTTTATCACATGGTGTCACTTGTCAGGAAAACGTCTGTCATTTTATGGAGGTGTCTGACCGAACCCCTAATGCTGTTCAAAAACACAAATCTCCGAACCACTTAAAAGGAATGCATTCTGACGGGAGGAAACAGCTGTCTTATGCTGGTGTCTTGATGGTATAATCACACTTGAAATGTATCCTTTATTAATAGTCTGCACATGTTTTACAAACCACTCACTCACCAACAATTACACAGCGCATCAGTTGACTTTTATTGCATAAGAAGGCTCTGCAACCACCTCTCCTTTTTCTTCCATCTTACTCTCCCTGCCCTCTCTACTCTTTTGCCCTCAGTCTCTCTTTCTGTGTCTCTGTTTTTCCTTCTCGGCTCCTCCTCTGGTGTCCCTGTGGGGTTTCTCCAGCAGCTGTCATGCAATAGTGCAAGCATGAGGGGAGATGATCTATGGGCTTCTACACCGGCGCAATTAGCCAAAAGAAATTCAGAATGGAGGTAGAGATACAGCCGAGAAAGGGGAGGTGATGAAGAGGTTGAGACAGAGGAGAGCAGTAGAAAAAAGGAACAAATGGAAGGGGTAGGGGGGGTGAAGTGGTAGATGGTGAGATGAAATCTGGAAAGGAGAGGTGATTCTGACTTTTTTTAACAGAGTTTCGGGTGCAGGGGAAAGATAGTAAAAGTTGACGGATGATGCTCTCAAAGATGTCTTGGGGAAGAAGGTAAAGGTGCGCAAAGAGTGAAGGAAATAAATAGTTTGGGGAAAAGAGGGATAGTCTGGTGGAATTTCAAGGGTAGAGATGAGATGAAGAGTAATTAGGTGGAGAGATCCAAACCAGTAGGAGGAACATCGAGAACAGCTGGGATGGAAGGAAGGGGCGAAGGTTGATAGGGGAGGCGGGGAGGGGAGGAGGAGGGATAAAGCTACGGACAGTGAGAGTGATTGTGAAAAAAAGAGGAATATAGGGATGGGGAGGAAAGAAGGGAGAAAAGATAGAGGGCGGGGGGAGGGCAAAAGGGGGTGTAATGCTGGTGCATTAACAAAGGAAATGAGGGAGCCAGGGAAAGTAGGACAGTAGGATGGAGGAGGAGGAGGGAGAGGTATAGAAAAGGAAGGATGAGTGCATTTGGTGGAAAGGACAAAGCAAAAAAGTCCCCATGGCCATGGAAAACCTGGAAAAGTCATGGAAAAAAAGTCAAGAAAAAAATGATTGTGTCCTTGATTAAAAAGTTAACATTAAAGCCTTTTGTTGCCAAGATTATCAAAAGACAAAGAAATAATAAATAAAACAATTAACAAGGCTCATAAAAACTTAATTTTAAAAGCATTTCTCTATAATATTTAATATGTGTGACTAAGTGAACACCAGCTGAAGTAAAAGTTTGAAACAAGTATCTGTATGTGTTATTATTAAGGAATATAACGCCCAAAACACAGCTAGGCTTCATCAGGACTGTGTATGTTTGGTTTGATCATTGATTTGACTGACGATAAGCAACAATCGTACAGCTGTCATTACACTGACACTTACACTTACTAGTTTTGTGAAGTGTGGACATAACTGGATTACGTGAATCCAACATTTTTTTTGTAGTGTAGCCCATGTTGCTTTGCAGAAAAGACCTCACTTCCTGTGCAGAAGACTGCATTGAGTGGTGTTCGGAGCAGACCCTATATAAACTCTCAAGACAAGTGGTCCAATCTGCATCACTAAACAAGATATAAGATTATGTCACCTTGCCTCTGCTCCATACACACGCATACTGTACACTCAGACATACACTACATCTGTCAATCCTATCCAACCAAAATAATCCACCGTCAAACAGTGTGGTGTGTATTTCACTGTTAACATGCATTTTCTGTCAACACCATCTCATGCACTTGGGGGCTGCCACCAGACAGGCTGCAGGCCTTTGCTCCGGGTCCCAGAGAGGCCAACAGTCCTGTCGGTCTCTCTCTTGCTTACCCTGAGCCTGAGGGGCCTCACGTCTGACAGCCGGTCCCAACGCTGAGACCCGCTCTGACCATCTGTCTGGGCCATGCAGTCAGAGTATTACTGCTGACATGATGCTCTTGTTTTTCGTTTTCATGAACGGGTATCGCTGTCACTGCAGTTTATTCATCTGTGTTGACTGTGATTCACAAAACTTGTCAAAGGGACAGTTCACCCCCACATAAAAAAATATGCATTTTACCTCTTACCGGTTTCCTGTTTATCAGTTGTGATTGTTTTGGTGTGAGTTATAGAGTATTGGAGATATCAGCTGTAAAGGTGTCTGCCTTATCTCCATTATAAAATGTCTCTCAGCTTGTGGGGATCAAAGCAGCTAAAAATATATTTTTTAAAAACTCCTCATCAATGACTCTTTCTAGAAATCACGACCCGGTTACTCAAGATAATTCATAAACCTTGTTGTCAGCAGTTTCATGTAGGAACTATTTTCTCTCTACCAAACTACACCCACCGATCGTATCACTGCACAGAAGGAAGTGTGCATCTACTCATAGATTACAGGCCCATGCGTGTGATAGTATGAAATTTAAACATAAATGGCGTCCTCCTTGGCTTACCTTTAATATTAGCTACCTTAGTGGTGCAAGTTGAGCTAGCAGTAGATGGTCACTTCCTTCTCTGCCATAATACAATTAACAGGTGTAGTATAGTCGAAAAAATATGAAAATATATAATATAGTTCCTTCATAAAACTGCCTTACAACAAGGCCTGTAGATTATCTGGAATAAATGGTGCGACGATTTCTAGAAAGGGACATTGCTGTTGAGTTTTCTGAACTTATTTATTGATCTTTATTTATTTATGCTTTGAGAACCACAAGCCACATGCCATCTCGTTTCATTGTATTAGAGAGAAGGCAGACATCTGATATCGCCAACACTCTTCAAGTCACACCAAAACAATCTAGATTGATAAAAAGCACTACATGAAACATTCATTTTTTTTTATTTTTGGGTCAACTTTAACTTTTAAGCATAACTCTTGTTTATTACAACTTATGTTTTATTTTCTTATTTTAGTCATTGACATTCATTTTGGTAATAGTTCTACCCGAGTTAATTGCTGAGATGTGAGAAACCCAGTGATATCCACATTAAGACGGAGTCCGATGGGACAAGAAACATGAGTTGTGAGACGATCAGTCCTCCAGGGTGGCCAAATTATTCATAAGAGAAAATGGAGGTGAACTGTAAAATAATTATCCACACTTTCCATTGGAACATCTATCACAGTTGCACACAGGGATTATTACCAAAATTTCAGGTATGCTCATTTACTATTTTATGCCCAAGTAAAGTGCTTGACAACCATTCTTGTCTTTAACCTGTCTTGCGTTTTTTGCCAATTCTGAGGATGTCACTGTGTTCTCAGATCTCCTTTGTTACTTTGTTAAGCAAAGCAAGCACATCATAACCAACTGAATTTATGTACAAAAGATTGGAAATAATTGTTAGAAAATGTTAAATCTGTTGATATTGTATATTTTTTTACTATCAACAAATCTTAAGAAAATACAAAAACAACAATGAATTTATCTTATGAAAAAAATATTGTCTGTGTAGCCAAAGCCTCAAATTGTTTCTCTGAGCCTTACACCATAATTGTTGTCCAAAAACTATTAAATAATACAGTAGCCACACCTAGCCAAACTTTGCTATGTAGTTATGTCCCCAGAGCTGAGCAAATACTTCTCTGGGTATAAGCAACAGAAATGATGAAACTAATACCCAGCAGAATCATCCTTTATTCTCTGTTACATAATCTCAGGGTAATTTCTCCAGTCCCACATTCCAATTCTTAGCAAGCACTGGCAAGCGTGCAGAAGCAATTGTTGATCTCTGATTGGGATTATAAAGGGGAACATATTGCTCATTCCTCTGGAGGGACGCCTACAAGGGTTTTGTTCTCTGCCGTTGTATTCCCTGTTCAAATCTCAGGTAGTTTCCTTCAACAAAGCCTGACGTACAACATAAAACGATTAAACATCAGGGCTGGTGGAAAAAGGAATTATTGATGCAGAAAATTGATTTCTGTAATGAAATGTAATTGAAACAAGTCACTTTGCAGGATGTCTCAAGCAATGATTATAAACAAGCTCGCATTACTTTGTGTGTTTCTATATATGAGTGGCTTAATGTGTGTGTGACTTATTCATTGACTGTGATTGTACTGATGTTTCCAAATGTATGCTGTAGAATTTCATTATTTAAGTATGTGTGTGTGGTTTGAGACTTGAATTTTTTTATGCAACACATTTCCACACAATATAGAATCTGCCAAACCATAATAGTCCGCTGTCTTGTATGATGGGCATTGTACTGTAACCATTAGCTGTCTATCAGCCCAGCTCAGCATCGTTCTGCGCTCCGTGGGTGTTTGTTTGTGTGGATGGGTGGGTGCGTTTGTGTGCTGTAATAGATGGATCCAGGTAGGAACAGCTGGTCCACCTCATCTGTGTATTAGAGTTAGACACAAATAGTCTAATTAACTGTGATCGACTTGTGATTCTGTTTTCACTGTCATCACTCCAGCACACTCCCCATTGATTCTCCACTCATGCTCACTCTTTTCTTTACCCAAATTTCTCCTTGGCACGTAATCTCGCTTTACTTCACCTCTCACTAAAAGTATTATCAATTCAGGGTCAGTTTCTTGACACAAGGGAATGAGTTTCAAGAGTATGATTGCATTGCTCTTCAGTTTGCAAATAAATCAGTCATTTATTGAGGTAAATGACCTTCATGTTGCAGCCCACATAAGCCTTCATCTTCCTCAGCTGAGGATCCCATCAGCCTGTGTTGAAAAGTCACATTTTAGCCTCAGTGATCAGTGAGAGTGTTTCAGTGAAACAGCCAGAGAGGCACCCCCTGACCAGTTGAATATGCTTCCATTTTTATTATCTGAGTTTTGAAAGTGGTTGGTGGGAGGCAAAAGGTTAAAGCAATGGCCAGTGTTGGCGGTACGTCCTAGATGAGCTCTTATCAATATTTATAATAACAATGGATCAAGTGACCGTGTGTAAAGTGAAAGGTGTCTCTTATACGGCCCAACACAAAGGGAATTACCACCCCTCTCTGTTCTACCATCTAGCATTTTAGCATCTTTCAGCTTACTTTTTTGGTTTAATGGCCCACAGATTTACAGTTTGATTCACTCACCATTCTTATCAACTCCATTTTCAGTCATAGCAGGCAGCTGTTTCCAGCAAAAAGCTCTGATACACCCACTGAGCATGACCTGCCGAGCACCACTGAAGTCAGACAAAGTAAGTGAGTATGTAGCATTTAGCTAGAGAGCCAGATATTTTCCTCAAGAGTTGGTTGAGACCAAATCAGAGTTAAAAGAGAGAGAATATTGGATTTAAAGTTAGACACATAAAACCAACATAAAATAACTTGTGGCAACACTTGTGGCTGTTGTGTCACCTCATGCCGCATGTGTGTAGACCAAAAAGTTGCACCTGAACCCACCGCAAAGACTGCAGCCACTGGCCAACTAGTACGTACATTCTGCACTGATATGAGAGGACATAACTCACAATACCAGCAGACAACAGTAGTCTGTATTCATTCTTCAAAAAGGAAAACTGGATGACTGACAGGACGGATGCAAGACGCCAGTTAGCCAGTTGGCACATTAACAACACAAACCGGTGTTGAAGGAATAGAGAATATTTACTGTGTCCTGGTGGACATCAACACAAAAAAATATGGTACATTTATGCGAAAGAGCTCAATGGCAACAAAATTATCTTGATGAATATAACATGTTTGTTTAGATCTCATGCCCTCTTGCTTCTCTTACTTAAGTTTCTCTTCTCGTGCTCTGAGTTGAACTGCCAATCAGAGGGAGTTAATTTACTGATGGGCTCCACTGTCTGCGACACTGACTCAGCATTCTGAATCAGCCAAAAAAGTGCCAACGGTGCGGGACGCACCGCAAAAACTAGGGCGACAGATAGTCACAGATGGCCTGACATTGACAAACGACTGACTAACTTTTGTGTGTGAGAGCACCTACATTTGTCGAATGACCAGAAACATGAGTCCATGTAAATTTTTATGTTGCTATTACCTAAAATGTTCAGCTCAGATGATATATGTCAGTGTTGTTTTTACAGCTTGCTGTCCTGCTCCCAAGTGACCAAACAAAATTATCGCAGGTTTTATGCTTAATTGAACACAACTTTTCTTTGTAATGTTAGTTATTATTACCAGTGTTAATAAATGATAGCGTATTTATACTTTGCTTTGCCAGATATTTTCAGTCTTATGGGTCTGTGGTTGTTTAGGGATTATTATTTGGGCCTCTAGGGATTCTTGAAGGAACACAAATAATGAATAGTTTAAAACTATAGTCTGTGGGGAGTTTTACTATTTTCCTGTCTTGCCTAGAGTTAAAAATACACATTAGATATAATTTTTTTTATGCCACAGAAATCAGTGTGAAGTTATGTTAAACAGGGAAGTTTAATAGTGCATTTCCATCCTTTTGAGAGAAGCTGGGAATTGAGGTAAGCTGGGCTAAACTTGCTGCTCATTATTTCTTTCAACTCAGGGACACAAGACATCCGTGAGTTTGTCGAAGGCTGGATAGGCAGGAAAAATAAAATAATGTTTCCATAACTCCCCACAACCTCTAGATAATGTAATTACCTCAGCTCTTTGTCTGCCTCTCACCTTGCCTCTTCGTCCCTTTTCTCCTGCAGACAGCAACTTCATCCTGGCTAATGCACAGGTGTCGAAGGGCTTTCCCATCGTCTACTGCTCCGATGGCTTCTGCGAGCTTACGGGCTTCTCCCGAGCCGAGGTCATGCAGAAGAGCTGTGCCTGTAAGTTCCTGTATGGGCCAGAGACCAGTGAAGGCATCATCCTCAGCATTGATGACGCCCTGGAGGAGCGAAAGGAGTTTAAAGATGAGATCATGTTCTACAAAAAGACAGGTAAGCAGTTGAGATGTTGGTTTAATTGTTTGTTCCTTTCATTTATCATTTTGCAGCTCTTTTGCGCTCACACCAAGTCACTTTACCATAAAACACAGACTCTGTGCCTTCCTTTACCATTAACCAATTAACTGTAGGACCCAAGGCAAGAAGACAAGCACAGAAAGCCATTAGAGAGTGCACAGACAGAGTGATTACCATGCTGGACTTTGCCTGTGCATTTCCATAAATGGATGGCAGATCTCTGTGGCTATTTCTGAAGAAGCCACATTTAAATTGGCACAGATGGACCCATGGATAGATGAAGAAATGGCTGGATTAATGGAAGTGTAACTTTTTTTTATTGGCCCATTCTCATTAAAAGGTGATTAAACCAAGCAATCAGTCACATAAGTCCTGCAGTTATTATTTAACGCTCAGCTGCATTAAACTTTCATAGCTGTCAGCTATTGACTCTTTAACCCTGTCTCCTTCGATTACACTGAGCCCAGTAGCTAGCCGTGGTGTGGTATGGTTTGGTGTGTGCCTCACTGATTAGCCAGCTGGCCAGCGAACAAAATGGAGTCGAAAATAATGAGCACATCTAGGCATCAGTGGATACATGCATGCTGTGATGTGGGATGGTGCCATGTGCCCTTGCATGGCTATTGTGGTTTTCTTCACTTTATGTTCTTGCAGTGGATTCAGCTTTGTGAATCTACACAACTTTTTCTTTTTTTCTTTTTTTTTTAATGAAGCTGGCTGCATTTGTGTTTGGTGGGGGATTTCTCTGTCTCAAATCAGGAGAAATCAGTTATTTGTTATACAGTGTCGGCACTGCACGCGCTCTCATTTCTGCAGAGAAAACACAACTGCGAGGACTGAGAGATTAAAAGCTCATTCCTGACTTTAGAAACATGTTGATGAAATAGTCTCCCTTTTAGGTCCATTTAGGAGCTGTTCTGGAGCTTGTTGGTTCTTGATGTGGACAAGAAATATTTAAAGGGATACCATGAAGGAACTGTCTCTGTTTTTAAACACAATATTCAGACTTGGCCCCTCCTTCCTTCAGTGCTTGTACATACACTGCAAGCTACTCTATATTTCCAGGGCATTTTATTTTGGTTATTACAGATATACTTTGGTAAGCTAACTGAACTAACCACCAGTCCAGTGAAAAACAGACCAACTCTGCCTCACTTGCCATCCACATACTTCTCCATCCAAACTTTGTCCACTTGGTGTTTTTGCATCTACTACCTCATGGCTACTTTTTATCATAAAGTCCTGACCTCAACTGTGCACTGTTATTGGCTAAGGGCTACACACCACTGCACAAAAGTTGCAGCCCATAAATGACCCGAACACAGCAAAACAAGAAAGACAATATGAAGCTATTGGCAGCAGGGTCTCTGCAAATAAGTACACCGCCAGACACTTCCAGTGGGTCATAATGATTGTGAAGGTTGACTTTTGTATGAGTCTATACAGTTTTTTAAGAAAAAAATGCATCATATACCTTTATACTGCTAAGAAAAATGGAAACAACATTTTCAGTTTCAGACACAGATAAGTGGTTGCACATCAAATTTGTGATTAATGAAATGTGGCAATGTAAGAGTGTGTCTCAAAAGTTGTGAGTCACCTCATATGCTGTAACATCATTCACGATCTTTTCCTAACCATAACCAAGTAGTTTTGTGACTCAAACCTATGCCAACCCTGTCTTACCACAGAACCCTTTTGTGTCAAGATACAATGCAACGGGCTGCCCCCGGTGTCATGTTAGTAACGCCCAGAGCCTCTGTCAAAGCAACAGTATATGACGAGTAGGTCAGACACCATGTTGGGCAGAATACTAGACCTGTCAGCCTAGCGCACCTCTATCCATGGAGGAATACTGTGTTGTGCTATCAAATGCTCCAAAACACTTAATAAAGGGAGCCCATGGTGAGATTACTTTGTGAACACCAGTAAGGATTGTCCATGATGCTGTAAAAATGACACATGCAGGTATTTTGGTATGTGGCATGTGTGTCATGTGCCACTTCCCTATGATTTTTCTGTGATTTATAAAGCAAATTTAGTAGCTGACGCAGTGCAGTTTGCAAAGAATCAGTTCTGTTAATACCACCACAGATGTGACTGTCTACACCACCCTGTCTTTTGCTTTGTTGTCTTTTCTGCCCCCCAGATCCAGATCTTTTCCCTTCTGTTCTCTTTTACTTTTCTCTTTCATTTTGTTACCTTTCATCTCCCTCTCTCTTCCTTTCCACCTCTTGTACCCTTTCCATGTTGTACCGTTTGTGCCAGTTTGTCTGTCTATCTGTCGCTGATGCTTATCATGTTCTTTTTTCTTTCCCTGCCTCTGCCTTTTGATGTTGTCTCATCCCCCTCTTTCCGTCTGTCACAGCGGAGTCCTGAAAGTAAACGTAGCTGATTGACTCGGTTTGTCCTCCGTCTGTCAGCCTGAGAAAAGAGGAAGCTGCGTGCTTGCAATCAGGAACGCTCTTTCTCTCGCTGTGTGCTTGATAGTGCTGCCTTTTCATGCAGGCATGCAGATATTCACACATACACACACAAAGACAAAAACAGTGTGATTGAGTCATCACTGGGCAAGGAAGATTTAGTGAGTGGGAGTGATGGGAGGGAACTCCATGGGAAATCCCTTTTAATCAGTGATTCCTTTCTAGTCTATAAAAAGAAAAGAATTAAAAGGTAGACCGTGACCGCTGCTTACAAGACGTTCTTCTTGACAAAGTCTGTGTGCTACAGAACAAGTATTTGAGATTAAAGGTGACAAGACGACAAGCTATTAGGTGACTATGAAAAAAGAAATTCTGTAATCAAACAATGAAAGAGAAAACATGAAAAATGCTTCTACGTCTAATAAGACTACCAGTAAAACTACTGACACGGTCACGTGTATGCCACAGCATGATGTGGATTAGACTGAATTTGATGTGATTAATTAATTAACATTAAAAACACAACCCTTGAGACACTCTCATGCTCAACATAATTTTGCTCTCCTCATGTGAACTTCCTCAAAGAAATTCAAAGTTGATGCCAGGGGATGGGACATGTTGTTACCCAGATTGAAAAGATGTATCCTCTGTACCGTGGCCCTTTTACAACATCTCAGACTTACAGCAGCTTGTTAGGCTCAGCTCTGTACTGTAAACTTGGATGGTAGTGTAATATGCCAGTATTCAGCTTACCGGTGCTGTATTAGCAACCTATTTGCCTTGTAAAGATATAATGGTGTAACAGCACCATAAACAGGAAATGAAATCAGGCTAACTGTGTGTGTTTTAATCTGACAGTTTGTGTGTCACAGTGTGTTGCATGTGTGTATCCCACTGGCCATCTCTTCGCTGCCACTTTGTACAGCAGTTACTGCTGATATCTGGACGGGATTGTTACAGAAGCATACGACCCATTCCTCAGTTCTCTGCTGGTTAACACTGTTACCTCTGTCAGCGTTGTTGCCATTGCGTAGCACAGTTTAACACCATGTGCTGCCTGGTGCCAGTTCAGCCAGCACCATGTTAAAAAGCTTGTCCAGACAATTTATACACTGAGGAATTCTTCACCACTTGTTATGTTGAATTTGGGAAGAAGACTTTGGGATTTTTTTGGCATGCGTTTACGGTGACCAAAGAATCCAAAATCTGAGAAAATTCTTGATGAATGAACGTATGGGGATTTGCATTTAACAATAGCAAAATTATATCAAAACACTAGTTTACAAACTCATGCACAAGTTAGGCAGTCTCATTCTAGCCTCATTTATCCAGTTGAAAGCTTAGTACTTCCCAAACACTTGCATTTCCACTAAAACTGTAATACTGCTGCATAAACAGTCTCGTGTAAGGCTGTGTTGTGTTTTCAACAGTAAGATTTTAGTGGAAAGGGATGTGTTTGGGAAGTACTGAGCGGATGACTGGAT
The DNA here is from genome assembly GCF_026936395.1 of Plectropomus leopardus. Taxonomy (NCBI): domain Eukaryota; kingdom Metazoa; phylum Chordata; class Actinopteri; order Perciformes; family Serranidae; genus Plectropomus; species Plectropomus leopardus. The sequence continues at coordinate 15,791,991 of NC_142192.1, read as the reverse complement.
AAGTAAGACTTGGACAACACTGCACAAGTTGAGTGAGAGTAACAGTGAAATGATCAATTTAAGGCTAATTAAAAAATATGTGATATGGTAATGAGAATTATTATGAGAATTATTTTTTAAATCAAAATATAATCAATTTTTGCTCACATCTTTTGGATGAGTCAAACTGAAAAAAGTGACACAGTAATGAGCATAAGCGCACAAACGCTGGTGCAGAAACACACATGCTGACCAGCAGTTCCTCTGAAAAGCAATCCATTTAGCGGGAGATGGGACCTCAGAGATGGGTTCATCTCTTGCTGCGCCTAGGGAACAGCAACTTGCTCTATTTAAAGGCTCTGCTTCTCCCCAGGGACTTCTAACTGCAGATAGGCTTACTAATAAGTCTGGGGATCTGTGGAACTGTTGCTCTATACACACACACACACACACGCACCGACACACAGCATATCCATTCTGAGTATAATCAGAGGTGGTGTATAAAAGTGATCATAAGAGTGTTTCTGTCTTTCAGCTGTGCTGTTCTGGTGCCTGCTGGACATTGTGCCAATTAAGAATGAGAAGGGAGACGTGGTGCTCTTTCTGGCTTCATTTAAGGACATCACCGACACTAAAGCCAAAGCCATCCAAGAGGATAAGAAAGAAGGTCAGTATAGGAGGCGTGTAGTTATTTAATGGCTTCTGATGGATCACATAGAAAAGTGTCAACTCATAAAAAGCTCTAAAATTTTTACTGTTTGTTTAGCATGTGGATTTTGGTCATGTTAAGGCTATCATTAACTGTCACTGGGCAGCAGGGGTGTAACATTATCCATTAGACCAGATTGTCAGTGAAGTGCTTGCTTATATATAGAAAACCAATCCTAAGTGTCCATTGTATTTGTAACACAAAGTTTGATTGTCATGTGTTGAAAGTGAATTTCTCCAACAAAAGGGTTGTATGATCACTATGCAATCAAGTCATTATTGTTTTAAGTTTTTTTTTTTTATTTTCATCTCATTAGAATTAAATTTTTATAGATGGCTGCAAGGAAAACATTTTTTTTTCCTGTTGGCCAACACAAACGTTAGTATTACCTTATTCCCTTGACAAAAAATGCTAATAGGATTTTTCCGTTGGATTTTGGATTATTGCAGAAAATAAGCCTTGTGACAAACAAAAGTTTAAGATTCTTACATGTTGTGTTCAGCAAGACAATCTTCACAGATTAACACCACTTTTGAAGTGTAAATGCAATTGCCACAAGTAAAAAGTTAATGTTAGGCTTTAAACAAACTACACTATAGTGGCATGACTTGGGTTTCATAAAAGAAGAAACAAACAAACAAAAAAAACCCACTAGTTAATTGTATTTTTTATTAAGAAAATATGTCTCAGGAAGACCACAACCTTTCCCAACTTAAACCAAAGTGCTCTGAATGCCTCAACATGACCCCAAAAACAATCATGCTTAAGTTGATATGTACAAGTGGATATTTTCTTGAAAGAGCTAATTTTGTAGAAAATGTGTAATTGTGAGCATTTTCAAATCTGTTTATTAAAATAATTTCCTCATGATGATGATAATGTAATTCGGGGGACATTAAATGCCTTTTAAAATATGTTTTCCATTGGAAAGGAGTACCATTAGTATATCAGCATAATTCTTACAACATTGGGTTGTTCAAAATTAATGGCATGATAAACCAAAATAGCTAAATTGAAGACAACTTCATGCTTTTCAGGTGCATATTTGTGATTATAGTTGTGTATTTTGTCATCTTGTTAGGAGACCTCATGAACGATGGAAAGTTACAACATTGGCAATGATACACTTAGATCTCAGATGCCTTTATTAGAACTTCACCTCACGTTTTCCCCGCTCAATATTTTAATTATACTCATCAATGTAAATACAAAGAAGTAAAGGAAGCAAAGTTGCAAATTCTTCCCCCTAAAATCAATTTCGTCAAAGGTTTACCTTAAGGGCAACAGCTAAACTAAAGCCAAAATCCACCCACAAAGCAAAACAGAAGGTCAGTGTGTGTGTTTTGTGTGTGTGTGTCTGTGAAGTCAGCAAACCTGACTTGTCTCATCTCAGGCCTGCCTCCCCTGGATTTGCCTAATTACTCTCATTACTGTAAATAAGGGAGAACAGGAAGCAGAAAGCAAAGTTATTTTTGCTCACATAATGAAATGCTTTTCATAGAAAAGGAAAGAGGCTGATGCAGCACGCCTTCAGACAGAGACGAACGCCTTACTATAATGGGTTTGCGTCAGACAAGCTTGTTTAAATGAGAATATGCCTGTGAATCTCACAAAACATTTGCATTTTCATGCCATTCTCAGTGGAGTTGTAGAAAGGGTACTTTTGTTTTTGTTGGTTTAAGCCAGTGCAGAAGAGTTAGTGACTAAATAAGTAAACTTGGCTTGTATAACACCAAAGTTACAAAGTGTGTAGACAAGAATCTTGTCATTGAAATCTTTAAGTAAAATCTTTAAAGGTGCTTAGTAAGAGAAATATTAACAACCTGGAGGTATGCAGACATAATGACATCAATTGCATGCCTCCTTACTGCCTCCTCCAAATAGCTGGAGGCTGATAAAACTGTCTTCAAGAGGCTGTGACAGCGGTATCATGTGAAAGTAGACAGCCTTTGGCAATCATTGGTATCAACCATGGTGGCATAGCTTACTGGGAAGGGGGCTAAAAAACACTAAAAAGTGAGGCAAGATTTTGTGAGGAAAATACTGGCATGGCCATTTTCACATGGGTCGCTTGAACTCTCACCTCAAGATATCTGAATTAGAATGGGTTTGGATACCCATGAGTCTCCCCTAACTTGAGAAGGCTTGTTCCAAGTAATCAGGATTGTTTCAGAGCTCAGAAAGTCAATTGTGCTGGTATTAGTATAATGCACTTCACTTCAGATAAGTAGTAATATTAACTGTCCAAATCCAAAGTGTATCAGTATGTAACCCCTTAACAAAATAGCAAAAACATTTGAAATTCGTGCCACATGACCAAGACGAGGACACTTTTGCGCAAGAGGTAGAAAAACTACAGCTACCACAATGCATCCCGCCTTACCAGGCGCTCCTGCTGGTGGGTGATGTAATGTGGACTGGTATGACTGATACAATGGCAGCTTGCAATCTCATATTACAGTTAAACAGTAAGATAAACATGTTTCTGAAAAGAGATGAAATATATGCAACTTAGTAACAGAATCTTGGTTTATATTTGGTCAGCGCTGCTTAGTTTTACAGTTTGATCTCTGTTTTTTTGGCCTCTGTTTTCACTGTGCAGGAAACAGTATGGAGCCCACTTCATGTTCACAGTCTTTCACTATTAAAGCTAAATAGGGCATATAAATATGTTTCTAGATACATTTTAGGAGATAAATAGACAGTGCAGTAACAAAATATTGATTAATATTCGATCAGCACTGCCGAGTTTAACCCTCTGATCGGATTTCGGTCTGAGTTTGAGAGAGAAAGGGGTAAATCTCTGATCAGCTGTATAGTCTTTGTCCGTGCAAAAATGTAGTTAAAGCAACAGCCCGAGAGCCAGCGAAACTCCTTCAATTGACATAAAATATGCGACTTGGCAGAGTATCGCCATGGGGGAAGAGGGGATAACTAAGGACTAGTTAGATGGAAGGAAGTTTACCACAGTTCATTTATACATACTACCCACATTGTTTTGATTCAAAGCTGGTTGAAAAATCAGCAAAATATCCCTTTAACTTTCATATTGACAGTTTTGAACCATCCTATATGCTTCATCAGCACCAGCAAATTCCTGAAATGTAGTTATGGCTTTTGGTTTTGCTGCCACCTCAAGATTTTCAGTGGCCCCATCTGGCCATATGAAAAGTATTTAGGAGGGCCACTGTCAATGGGGCATTTCCATCCATGCTGGGGGAAGCCTTTTAAGGACGGACATCTCAGGTATGACCCAGTTAGCTCTCTGTTTGGACGTGTGTGCAAAAGTGGGAAACCCAGTCTCCAGCGTCAACAGTCTCCTCTCTTTTCAACCCCTCTCCTCTCCTCACCTTCTCTACTTTCCCCTTTTTCTGTCCTTCAACTTTGCAACTCTTCAACCTTCCCACCTCCCCTATCTGCCCCATATGCCTTCATCCTCCCCCCTTATACACAGCACTCACCCCTCCCCACTTAAATTCCCCTTCTACCCCCACAAGAAAGGCTATAAATTCAGAGGGAAATTCATTGGATCTAAAAATAAGCATGTCTCTGTCCCTGTGCTCCTGCCGTGTCGCGTCCCCCAAGGCTGCACCGCGTTATGGATGGGCCCTGTCTGTTCGCCACGTCTGTGGCCCACGCACACACAATACAGAACACACAAACTTTCCAAAGGACACTCAAAAGCAGTTATCACTTCCATTCTCCAGCTTTGTTATTGCCGTTAAACCCCCCTCAAGCCAATCTGGCCTTAGTCCTTTCCTGTGGGTTCACAGCAGTGAGAATGGGACTCAGTACCCAGCAGCAATAAAGTGTCTTCTCCCATTACCCATCCCCTTGGTCTGAACACTTCACTCCTACACTATCTACTTTATCTACTACAATACACTTGGAAGAAGCACACACACACAAACCATAGAGAATCTACCACAGCCTCTCTGGCCCAGTCGCAACTTTCCAAAGCTGAAAATTGCACTGTTTATCTGGAGATAGTGTTTACACAATAAGACATCATCAACCAATATTTATGGCTGAATAATGTGAATCACAACAGGTAACGCATGTTCTTTGACATTTCCAAAAACATTATGACAGAAATTGTGCAATTTTCTCTGAAATGACATATTCTTTCTGTTGCATATTCATGTTCTCTTATTCAGGATGGAATATTATGTATTTCATCAAGCATAATGACTGATTCAGTCATCAGGAGTTAACACAGGGGGGTAAAGTATTGTAGGGGGATGTGTACTAATTCGAGTGTGTGTGTGTGTGTGTTTACAGAGCGACGGCGCGGCAGGGTGAAAACAGGCTCTCCATTCAGCTCAACTCGTCTGCGGAGCAGCACAGTGCTCTACCACATCTCTGGTCACCTCCACAGCAGAGAGAAGAGCAAGATTAAACTCAACAAGGTACTTCAAACAACAGGGCAGGATGTAACATGTTGAAGGATCGTTTAGAAGTGGGCATTGGTAGAGTGTTATATACTGTAGGAAATGAGTAGATCAGTGCTGTTATTGAAGCGCAATCAACCCAGTGAGGGGGCAGGGAGCTGAGGAGAAATATTGTGTCTTGGTTGAGAGAGGTGCTGTCCAGTAAACAAAAGCTGTTTGATGCATACAGTCTTGTAATCGTTAAAGGGTCATCCTTAGATTTACAATGCCCTAGGTTCCCCAGTTTCTTATGCACCTAATATAAGACATTAGACACACTTTACATCTCTCCTGTGATTTAAAAGATTTACAAGTATTTATATGTCATTTGATATATACTAAAAGCGTCAGAAATTGGTTAGGGCTGTCTTTGCAATTCAAATTGCATTTGCATCAAGGGAGATAGACGTTTCGAATGCAATTGGAATGGGAAAAATCAGTTCAGCCACTGCGTTGTTGTCAGCGTCTAAAATCAAGAAAACTGTCTTGCGTGTAAATTGAAGGTTCCAAGGAGTCTAACATCAGCAGGCTATAAGCTGTAGTTGGGTGATTTCAACATGTTGACTCAAGGAAAGGTACATTGAACATTTGAACTCGAGAAGGACATTACTGAGAACAGAAATGCAAATGAAATAATTTGTTCTATTATAAAACTCTTTGAAAAAGGATATTGAGTTGGGGAACACTAATACAGATCTGTCTTTATCACAGGTTTGATCATTTGTAGCATGAATTAAATTGCATATGATGTAGTTAGAAGATATTACAGTAGGATACAGCACAAATGTCTAAAAAATGTTGGTTATGATTTCAACATATAATTAGTCTAGCTAGCTGTTTATTTTTGGCCACTTGGGGGCAGCACAACAAATCTTAAAAACAAAATATCATTTTGGTAACTTACTCATTAGCAATTAGCCTATATACACTTCAAGCAGACGCTGCAACATCAACATTCATTTATTAAGAGTCCATCTGACAAATGGGAAAAGTCATTCTCCTTTAGTTGTTTTTTGGTGTGTATACTTAGCGAAATATCTGGCTGTTTAGCTGGGCCCCACAAGGTTATTTGTATGTATTATTTATTAGTCTTTTGTAATTTATTCCACCAGTTAGTTAGTTAGATGGTTAGCTAGTTAGCTAGTTAGTTAGTTAGCTAAGTCGAATTGCAGTTAAATTTGCCTGATTTTACTGCATGTCTTTCAACTGCAGTTAATCACAACTCAACTGCAAGTTTAGCAAACCAATCAAAGTGCAGTTAGCAGTTGTTTAGCTGGTACACTGACAGTTACAGAATTGTACTCTTTGCATAATAACAGTGTATTAGTTAAGATTTCGTTTGACCATCAACCTGGAAAGGCTTTTATAAGGTAACATTTTTTTAGCTTGACCTAAACAAAGTAAGTCATTGCTACTTTATCACTCCTGTATTTGTTTTTTTTTCCATCCTGTTCAGAATGTGTTTGGGGATCTGCCTGCTCTGCCAGAGTACAAGGTAGCAGATGCCAAGAAGTCCAAATTCATCCTTCTTCACTACAGCACGTTCAAAGCTGGTTGGGATTGGCTGATTCTACTTGCCACATTTTACGTTGCTGTGACAGTGCCGTACAATGTGTGCTTCATTGGTGATGATGATGACCTGACCCGCAGCACAACTGTCAGCGACATCGCAGTGGAGATACTGTTCATTATAGGTTAGTTGCAGAATTGCAGAACTTAGAATTACAGTGTTTATAAACTGTTCATCTAATATACGGTAAGTCAATACAGATATCCTGTCGTAATAACCAGCATTTACAATAAACCACTCCTCAACTCTATTTATTTGTCTTTCCTGCCAGACATTGTTTTTAATTTTCGCACAAGTTATGTCAGCAAATCGGGCCAGGTGATCTTTGATGCCCGACAGATCTGCATCCACTACCTGACCACGTGGTTCATCATCGACTTGGTGGCTGCGTTGCCCTTTGACCTGCTCTATGCCTTCAAAGTCAGTGTGGTGAGTAACCATTGGCGTGTTGCTTAACCCCCAGGGTTTAATATAGAACATAATCAATCAGCTACTTTACATTCACATTGCAGATGTATTACTCTTTGATTCAGAATACAGCATTTCATAATCAAATAGTTAGACCCAAGCAATGCTTTATGTTCAATACAATTACCTGAAAAGATGTTTTAAAAAATAAAGGGAAAAACTATTAAAAAAAAAAAAAAAAAGGAATCTAGGTACAAGATCACTGAACATGACTTTAAATATTGTAAAACTCCAAATCTCATGATGGACAGCCCAACAACAGAGACCCCGAGACCCCTAATCCTGTCAACACAGTGGTGCATTAGAAAGTACAACACCTCCAGCACATTTGACCTTTCATAAGTATAGATTGCATGGATTGTGTCTTGCCCCGCTTTTATTCTGCGTATTGATTCCACATACTGTACAAAGGCGGAGAAAACAATCAAACCTGTATCATTTAACCCCTTTTCTGCTCTGGTTGAGACAAATACATGCTGCCCCTTATGAAATGGAGGTCTGGAGCAATTACGTTGGATATTCCTTGCTTGTCCATAGCTGAATAGTGTAAACCACTAGAAGCACTAAACTATAGGGAGGTTTTTGATTGGTTGTAAATGAAAGCTTTTTTTCTGCCTTCTAATTTAGAGTGAGATATGCTGTTTTCTCTCACTCAACCACTGTCAAAAGGTCCACAATTGGAACTCATACAGTTGCATGCCATCAAAGTTCAGCATGATCCCCATCGTCACATTTTGCTACCATTTTGCCACTTGGGCAAATGCCCTGCTGTTACTAAAATTATGCCTAGGGCAACCTGTTGTGTCATATCTTGGTGCAGAAGGTCTTGGTCATTGTCAGGAAAACATTGTGTATGTTGTAAAAAGCCATCTGGCTTTGAGCGGCACAAATGTGATGGTAAAAAAGCAATTGTGGTTAGGTTTAGGCAACAAAACCACTTTGTTGTGGTTAGGAAAAGATTGCAGATGTTGGTAAAAAAAATCTCTGGCTTTAAGTGGCACAAACACCACAAATGATGTTGTTTGTTGGTGTTGAACACCGGTCTCCTGGTTCAAAGTCTGGTGTTTGTTGGACACATCCACCTCTGATTGCCCATACTCTTTTTTATGCTCTTTAAGCTACATCTGTTGCTCTGAGCCTTCAATAATGACATGGACGATCTACATACAAGGTGGTGGAAAGAGCTGTGGATGAGAGGCAGGAGATGTAAACATAAATGGAGTCTTTCTCAGCTGAGCTGTAACAATAACTATCTTAGCAGAGCTAATTGAGCTAGCAGTAGATGCACACTTTCTGCGTGGTGATATGGTTGGTGGGTGTAGTTCGGTAGAGAGAATATAGTTTGTACATATAACTACTCACAGCAAGGTCTGTGTATTATCTTGAATAACTGGGTCATAATCTCTGGAAAGAGAGGTTGAGTTTTTCAAATGTATTTTTTAGTGCTTTGAGCACTACAAGCCAAGCCAAGACACCTAGTTTCATTATACTGGAAAAGGCAGACATCTCTATGGCCAATATCTTTAACAGTTCACACCAAAATAATTGAAATTGATAAAAAAGCACTGCAGGTAAGAGGAAAAATATGGATTTTGAAATTGTAGGGGAACTACCCCTTTAAAGTTACAGTTTTGTATGAAATATGCAGGTTATCCTCATATAGATAAAACAACAGAAATCACACTAGTAATAAAAAAAACAATAAAAAGGAGGAACTATTTATTGTAAGTTAAATAAAAGAAAAAGAGGTGTGGTAAGACTGAGAGGAGAGAAGGAGGAGGAGCAGTGCTGTGAAAGAAAGTGTGAGTGGATGTGGTGGGCACAGTGACAGGCTGCTCCAGGCGAAGGTACTTGTTTGGTTCCAGACTCTATTAATGGAAATACCATGCACTCCCAGTAGGTTGGAATTTGGTGTAGGGCTACTGGTCCATAAGTTCCCCTGCCGCCGCCGGGCAGAGCGGGAGTGGCCGTTAATTGCTGAGCGTTCTGCGCAATGTGCCCTCTGAGAACAGAGCATTTCAAGTGATGTCCCCTTTGAGGACAGAAGCCATCTTTCACCAAAATGAGCCAAGGGGCCTCTGCACTGTCCCTCCCTGGTGTTCGTGTTTCTGTTTCTTTCGTTGTATACCTCTAGTATCTTCTTTTTTTGGCATTTTTTTTACAGACTGTAAGGTGATCCTATCCCTTTTTTTCCCCCAATAGCTATGATATATTCTTTATTTTCATCATATTTACCTATTTGTCATGATCATCCCCTCAGCTTATCACCAGGTTTCTTCCTTTTCTCTGAGCTGCTGCACAATCATCTGCACAGATTGGTCAGAAGTAAGATAAACATGCAAGCCTGAGACTCCTGTAGTGATAACGTCTTTTGTGATTAATATTTATCTGCTACAGTTATAGCTAAAGCACCTAGCAGTAAGTTTCCTGTGCCTGGAGTCCTAGATGGTATTGGAGAACAGTGTCAATAAGATAAATTAAAATAAACATGATTAGTCAGTCACACTATTGTGATTGGCTTGTAGGGCGAAAGGCGAGGCTGCAGGGGGGGAGATAAGCATTTCTTCAAAGTTATAGACTCATGCAAATACAACCTTAAGCAGAGGGAGAATAAGTCAGTCAAGAAGTTAAAGGTAAATTCCACACCTGATGAGCAGAGGAGATGCAAATGTGAATGGAAGTAGTAGAGGGGAAAAGTTGATGGAGAAAGTGGCAGGAGGTGTGCACACGTTGTTGGGTACATTGCATTGCTTACTGTTCATGCTGCTGGAGGATTAGGGATGTGGCGCAGCCTGCGCTCTCCATAGGTGGGGTGCCGGGGTGGTGATAGATGGCAGCGAAGAGATGGAGCTTCTCCCCAGGGCTCGGCAGGAGGCTTCATTACCCCTCGTGCTGCACCAGTTTTCTATATCTCACTGCAAGAGGGTGCAAAAACTGCCATAAAACATACTGGAGACACAGTCAGGAGCAGCTCTGATAATAACTGTGTGCACATCTCCTCCTCTTAGTTTTACCCAAATGATCTGTGTAATTCTGTTTCACACACATACACACACACACACACACACACACACACACACACACACACGCATGCTCACACAAACAAACACACACACACACGCTCTTTTTCTCCTCTTTTGTTATAATTTCTCTGTTGCTTATATGTCTCACATCGTTTTAGTTATTAGGTTATATATACGTTTTCTGTAGAATATCTGTCCCACTTTCTCAGTCACCACCCCCACACCCCCTACACACACACACACACACACACACACACACACACACACACACACACACACACACACACACACAGAGTACACATACACATGCAATATACATCCTCATAGAATGGTTACAAATATCCTCTCTGTCCTATATCCTCGTAAATAATAGCTTGTGTGTGTGTGTGTGTGTGTGTGTGTGTGTCCAATGGGGATACTCGATGGCAAGCCCCAAATGATAGAGTGCTAGTGGAGATTGCCTGAGGAGCAGGTGCACAGAGGATAAAATTCACATCACATCCACAGCACATGGAAACATGCACAAGGGAACTTTGAGGGAACATTGTGTGTTTAACAGCGCCACTTTGTTAATGGATCTAGGTGTCAGACACGACACACATAGGCACTTTTTGCCACGGTAGCATACATACAGCGCAGCCAAATGCTTTTGTTGCCAGAAAATAAGGAAGTTTACTTAAAAATGAATTGTTTAAGAGGGAATGAAAAGCAGCAAAGGGCTGAATTTGGAGTCAAACCTGCTGCTGCTGTGGCAAAGAAATAGCCTTAGTACACGGGGTGCCTGCTCTAACAGGTAAGCTACTGGGATCAGTTGGGATCAGGACATGTTGGTAAGTCAACAGAGGGAAGTGTGAAAAAAAGTGCTTTAATTTATTGAAGAGTGAATGGACGAGTGAGCAAAGACAGACAATGCAGGAGGCTGTCATAGAGAAATATTGGATTGTGATGGTGGGGGATTGGAGTGTAAAAAGCAAAACAAACACACCTGTGAGCCAGTGTCTGATTGCTCTAATTGGTCCTTTTATATTCAAGGACTCTTTCATCAGGGAATCTTCATATAGATCATGTTGTCAATGTGTTTACAAGCATTTGTCAAATTCTAATTATAGAATCTGAGAGCATTTGAGCAGCCGCTAATGTTGGAGAGGACATGAAGGATAGCGAAGAGCTTTTTGTCGCTTCAGGCAGTGTATTAGTGTGCATGCGCGCGCGCGCGTGTGTGTGTGTGTGTGTGTGTGTGTGTGTGTGTGTGTGTGTGTGTGTGTGTGTGTGTGTGTGTGTGTTTTCTCCATGCCTGTGTTTGTGTACTTTGTCTTGCTTCAAATTAAGGACTAAATAAAATTGTTTAACCACCATAGTAGGGACATTATTGGAAAATGAAGACATTTTGGCCTGTTCCTTTTTCTCACAAGGCCTGTTTGAGGGATAAGACTTGTTTTAGGGTTGTGTTATTGTAGGGGCATTAGGCATTTAGTTGTGATGGTTAGGGTAATATTGTAGCTTTCTCCTCACCTTCAGAGTTTCTGTTCCACTCTCTTTGTATCTGTGTGTGTCTCTTTGACTTTGCCCTCAGCAGAACACCAGTAAATCTGAAGAAATAAAAAGGAGGTTATGTGGTTTTAAAAGGTGATCACTGCTTAGCAAAAAGTCAAACACATGTTGTCCTCAGTGGCTCTTCTTGTGAAGAAGGAGGTGGTAACAATACAGTGTTAATATATAGTGAATGGGCTAAAAATAATGTCCTAGCAATATATTCACCTCAAATCCTTGTTTTTTATTCCCAGGTGTCAGTGGTCCACCTGTTAAAAACAGTACGTCTCCTCCGTTTGCTGCGGCTACTCCAGAAGATGGACCGTTACTCCCAGCACAGCACAGTGGTCCTGACGCTGCTGATGTCCATGTTCGCCCTGCTGGCTCACTGGATGGCCTGCATCTGGTACATTATCGGGAAGATGGAGATGGAAGCCAACGCCTACAACTGGGATATCGGTGAGTAAAGGATCATAGATGCCCACACAACCATCGATGTTAATGTTCAAAAACTAGACTGAGAATTGTACAACATCATTCTTTCCAGCTGAAAGGAGGGGCTATTAGATCTTAGATAAGTGTTGCCGGGGAATGCCACGCGCTATAAAATATAGGTATGCAATTTCACAGGCCTGTGTTATATCTTTATATCATGTCAGTTAGCATGCCACTGAATCTGTAGATTCACCACAAACATGGCACATATACTAATAACATTGTGAAGATTCAGATTTAGTAAATAAAAATACTTTGGTATGATCAGAATGCAACTACACGGCCTCCATCTGTAGAATTAATCCAGATTAAAAAGGGAGTTAGCTTCAGTGAGCATAAAACGAGAAGGTCTGTTCACAAAAGTGTGAGTCCAAATAAAGGATTAACACATACTACCTACAGCAGCATGTATATTGCATCATGTGTCATGCATCACACACATAGACTGTGTAAAAATAAAGGACTTCACAGAGACTTTACAGCCATCACCCATTGGTTTGTGGAGCCACTTTTTGAAGCCTCAAAATTGGACCATTGCCATCTTGGATTTTGGGAGCCAGAATTGATGAGAAGTGATCATTAATTGGATAAGAGGGTGGAGCTATCCCTGACTCTATCTGTTTGCTTGGTTAGCATAGTACATATACAGTAATGGTCAATTGTGGTAATGCAAACACTAATGTAAATTTTTGTTAAACAGGCTTAAAATCATTTTAAAAAATGTATTTAAAGCAAAAACTGTCTATTAGTATAATCAAAAGCCAAACAAGACTTTTCTCAGGCAACCAAATTGTTACAATTAACTTTTATGAACTAAAAAACTACTGAGATAGTGACAGCCATGGCAACGACCGTGCATTTCGATCTGGGGTTAAGCCATGGTTACAAGGAAATGGAAAAGGAAAGGAAATGAGCTAGGGAGACAATAACTGCTGTAAAATTGGGCATTTTAACTTGGGGGTGTATGCAGATTGACTTGCTTTGGACGCTAGCCTTAAGTGGCAGTTTGAGGAACTACACTTTTTGACACTTCCACATTGGCTTTTTTGTTGCTATGGTGAGAATTGAATGGCATATGAAGTTACCTGCAGTGTGTGTCTGGTATTGTGTGTCATGCATTATACATAATGCATAGGTATGTAAAGGAATAACGACCATGAAGCATCAACTATAATAATGTTGGATTTGTATGGAAGGCACTGAGAAACAGCTTCAAATTGAGGCTTCAAATGGGAGATTTCGTAAAAGGCAGGAGTTTGATATAAGTCCAGCAGCACGCTTTAAGGTGTATTGGTTTCAAAATGGCATTGATCTCATAGCATGACATACAGGCACTTTTATTCTTGATGCACATGTAATTGTTTGTGTGTTGTTGTTTTTTTTTTTTTTTTTAAATATACGTGCAATAGTGAAACCAGACAAAGTGTTTTCATTTTATCTCCATTTTTCTAGCCCAGGGAGCCATTATCCAGCTTTGTCAAGCTCTACACTAAATCAATATATAGGAAACACTGGGCTTCTATGAGCAAAAGCTGTAGGATGAATGGCTTATGGCTTGTGGCTCAAAAAAAGGCTGCAAAGCTAAAATGTTGGATTATTTTATTGATCACCTGGCATTGATAAAATAAGTAAATAAGTAATTTCACTTTTTTTTAATCAGATGCATTTTACATGTCTCTTTTCCTTGTTTTGTTCTACTCTTTGCATTTTTCGTGTCCAGATTGTAATTTCTGCTTTATCTCAACTATTACATTATGCATGGGGCTATGTGTCAAATCTCTGGTGCATCACAGTTTCATAGCTCATTATTTCCAAATCAGCCAAGGTTCTGAAAAGCTATTGATGTGTGAAACCTGCAGGTTTTTTTTGCCAGCAGGTAGCATCTGATATTCACCCATAGGCCTGTTTTTCATCATGGACTTCATCCCTGTAGATTTTAGAGCTATGAAGGCAGATGTTTATGTACAACCAGGATTAAAAACCATCCAGCATAATGAAACTTTACACAAGTGTAGGTGCACTGCTCGAATGTGACAGTCCTCACAAAGCAATTGAAAAAACACCATATTGATTTGGGTGTGAAACACATGATATTGAATTGAGAAGTTCTTGCTAATAGTTATGTTATAGATTCATCATGTTGAGTGGGTGTTTGCAGTCCAGAAGTAGAACTGCATGCTGTTTGTCTGGGTTCCTCAGTATTTAAGTAAATTGCCAAAGTGAGTGTATGATTTCCTTATCAATTTTATTGATTTCTGACTTGTAAAATAGACATTGAATGTGAAAATGTGTGAGCAACAATTACATCCGTTTAGTGTGTGTGTGTGTGTGTGTGTGTGTGTGTGTGTGTGTGTGTGTGTGTGTGTGTGCTTGCATGCAGGTGCTTATGTGTGTTGTTAAACTGACTGAGCGAATGGCGTGCTTCCTCCTGTAACCCCCCCCAGCCTCCAGGTCCCTGATATAATGAGGCCCCCTGGGCTGGTCTCAGGTCAGTATCGATGAGCTGCGCTGCTCGCAATTACCTCGCTGCAGTGTCTTTATAACTGGTTCCGGGTCAGCATTGACTGGGTCATGAGTACGATGCAGATTTCTCTTCACCAATTACTGCATCTCAGTGTCATAAAATAACAGGTCAGTGCATGAGGCAGGATTAATGTGTTGTGTCCTAATTATGTATTTCTGATGCTGAACTGAGCATTGAAATCAGGCGGCTATGAGGGGCTTCCATCCAATTACCATTCATCAGTGTCCACAGGAGACTCTCCTGGGATTGGCTGCATGTCTGCACACTGTACTGACCAGGGATCAGTTCTAGTTCCCAACCATCTGATCTACGTCAACCTTTAAATCCATTGTTCTGGATGAAGCTTGGAGGAAAACACTGCTTGCCATAGTTTTCGATGTGGAAACAATGCTGTCAGCTCTGTATGCATCTACATGCTTCACTGCACTGAGATATGAGATGACCACTGCAGAGCTCATTGTATAAAAAACTAATATGGTGCCCTTGTGGTGATAGCAATGAGACCTTCAATGCAAGAACACTGGGATATTTGTGAAAATATGGATGATTTTGTGCTAAGGCTTGTTTTGATTCTTTTATTAATTACTGTTCACAGAAAAAGATAAGGTTTTTGGGAAATTATTCTCCCTTATTTGCCTAGTGACGATGCTCCTATAGATAGGGTGTGCCAATGTTGCTGCTTTAGTTACCAGCTTTAAACAAAGCAGCAAAGCAGTTCTTCGAATGAGTTAGATCCACCCGTTGCTCCTCCACAGTGCCAGCTACCAATCCAAATATGGTCGCTTATGGCTCCAAAAAACAAGGTGTCGGTGGCCACAATGCCGGCTTCAAAAAGAGAGTACACAAAGGGTGATAAAAAAGGTAACCTTTATTAATTCACACACTGGGGAAATTCACTTGTTACAGCAACTCAGGACAACATTAAACATAGAATAAAAAAAATATAAAAGGAGAATACAAAAAACAAAAAAATGAAGAAAAGGAGAATTTAAGTATAAAAAATATGACCTGAATTTAGCAACTATTAACAGGCCATACACTATAGACTATATACATTATTGCACAATCCATATCGAGTATTATTTTATATTTATTTACAAACGATATACAATATTGCTCAATATACAATGTTTAACAGATTCGCATCCTGAGTTAGCTACGTCATGGTATAGCTATGTCCACTATTTTATACAATCTATGCTCTAACCATCCATCTGTCCTTCCATCCATCATTATCCCCTTTTACACCATCTTCAAAACAGGATGGCTTCATGAGCTGGGGAAGCGCCTGGAGTCGCCATACTATGCCATAGGAGGTGTAAACGGGACAGGCAGTGGCCCTGGCAGTGGCCCCGCTATCCGCAGCGTCTATATCGCCTCACTCTACTTCACCCTCAGCAGCCTGACCAGCGTGGGCTTTGGCAATGTGTCCGCCAACACTGACATCGAGAAGATCTTCTCAATTTGCGTCATGCTAATTGGAGGTACACAAAAAACACACATCAAAGATTATGTGTATTTTATGTTTTATAGAAATGTTTTTTTTAGTCTCTCTCTTTACATTCAGACAACGTCATGTAGAATGATGCTCATGTATATTTATATTTACATGTACTACTAATCCATGATGTCTTGGTTTCAATATCAGGGTCAGTGCTAATGGTTTTTTAATTTGTGGGCTTGATATCTACTTACCCACAGTCTGTTTTTACTTGGCTTTACGAAATTGTTTTATTTATTAATGGCTATTAAATAACAACAAAGGGTTAAGTGTAAAGTTAATTATCATGAAAAATGACCCAGTTTTATGTGCCCTGCTCTCAAACTTGGGGCAAACTGCGCAATACATAGATGGAGATTTTTCCATATTCTCTAACACCACCAACTAATCCCATTTCCAGGATAAAGTGAATGCTTGTTTACACTTCAGCTCATAATATTTTGCTTAATTCACAGCCATTTTCTTGTAAGAGCCCAGGTCGGTAATCAGCCCAGTGAGGTCATCTTTATTAGATATTATCATTTTTTTTAATATATATATAATTTCTAATAATATCTTTTTATATATATATATATATATATATATATATATATATATATATATATATATATATATATATATAAAAGATATTATTAGAAATTATATGATTATTAGATTATTAGATTTTGTAGATATCACAATATCTACAAAATCTTATTTTTCTTCCCTGGCCTGTCCCTTGTATTTAAAGACCACATGTAACTGTGGCCAAAAAGCATACACAATTGCACATGCACATAGTTTCATTAAAATACAGTGGCAAGTATAACATATATAAAACAGACCTTTGCTAGATGGTCTGATCCAGTTTAAACTGGATCGCTGCACTAGGTTTAGTTTTTGGGGACGAAGAGAGGTCACTGTGGCTGGGTTTTCCCTTGGGAGACTCCCCACTCTGGTTCAGCTAAATGTTAAATGTCCCTGGCTGCCTGGGGCCAGTAGCAGGCGCAGATGCACACAACACATACACATGCTTGAAAAAACACACACACTTACATGCACTCACACTGACACCCATAATGTCCCATGTGTGTTAACGCGAAATGAAAACTAACACAAAGCACACATGCATATTTACAGCAGAGCATGGGTCAATTTCAGAGAGTTTGTGGAAGAAATTAAATAACTGTGTGTTTAAATAGGAATAATTTGATCTACCTCACCACAATACACCATGGTTCAAATTTAAATTTTGTGATATAAAAGCCAATTTTTGCTAATCAGTGTGGCATGTCGGAGAGAGGAGTCAGTGACACAACAGTTGCTCTCAAAATGTGGTCCATGTTCGATGCTTTCATGTCCACGTGTGCAACGTACCTGCAGCACAGCTGGAAATTGAATGAGATAGGAAGAATACTATTATCTGTGGGCGTAAAATAGGCAGGTATCTGTCACACCAATCTCATCATCTCCTCTCAGTCCTGACACTGATGTTCCTGCCCAGGAGATGCAGAGTTGCAAGACATGAATGTAAATATAACACTTAGCCGACTGACTGGTTTGTCTCTTTATTTGATTGCGGAAATTGACAGGTTCTATTAGGAATCATGTTCAATCCTATTAAAATGGTAGTAGTATTTATTTTGATCATCCAAATAGGAGTTTATAAATCTGATTTTTATTTTTTTAGTAGGGATTTCAATCAGAAGTGGAGGCTGTCATGCAGCCTTTAAAAATCAGCACAGAAACTTGGGTATTTACCAACCCGGATCCTATTTTCCCATGTTTCTGTGTCTAAGTGACTAATGGCAGAAACAGTTTTTGAAATTGGTCCAGTACTAATCAAGAATGCTGCAACCACTATCAGCAAAATAGACTGCAATGTAATTCTTGAGGGCATATGTGAACCGTCCCTTTACATCCACTAAAAGTGCTTGCTTTTGCCACTGACAGAAAACTTATAGAAAGGATCCCTACAGAGTTAGACTTCTCTCTTTTTAACCAGAAACAGCTCTGAAATCCCCATCACTGAACACACCAGACTCCATTTAATGAAACAGTAATGTAAGCGTGTATTTTCATGTCTAACTGTGTGAATTAAGGTTTTATTTCATCCAAACCAGGGATTTTGATTGTTGGAACAGTGGAAAGACAAACCAAGATGGCTTTTGTGAGTTTTGTTTTGTTTCTGTTGACTTTGAATGATGTGTGTTTTCAGATGATTAAGTGTTTATTTAAATGGAGTCTGGTGGCTTTGATGATACTGATTTTGGGGCTGTTTCTGGTTAAACAAAAAGAATCTTACTCTTTAACTCTTTAACAAAAAGGTCTATCTCTGTAGGGATTGCATTATGTTGCTAGACACTTGCAATAACAATCTGAGCCTGTCACTGGCAAAATCAAGCACTTTTAGGGGGTGTAAATTGACAGTGCTTAAATGCCATTCATGTCACATTGCAGTCTGTCTCTCTCACTGGACCAATTTCAAAATGTGTTGTTCCAATTTGACTCTTAAGCACAAAAACATGGGAGAAATAAAAAACAAACAAAAAAACCTAACAAATTTATTCTTTAGCTGCGTACATACTTGGATTATTCCTATTCATATCTATTGTCAATGTGGCTGCAAGCATTGTATACCAGCAGGAGTCTTTATGGTTTAGGAGAGACCGGTGAAGACAGTCCAGAGCATAACTGCTCCTGTTGTGTCTCTCACTGCATCGTTGTCCTGGGTTGAGCAGTTGTCTGAGTGCATGTCGTGGTCATTAATGTTGCACTGCTTTCTTTACTGTTACTGGAATCTCTTCCTACACATTGGCACTGTCAAGTTTACAGTGAGCTACACAAAAATATTTCCCTGCTGGCCCCAAGCCTCTGCCATTAAAATAGCACCCGAAAAGTTTTTTTCTCCTATTTTGAATCCCTGTCTTGACAGTCTAGTTCATTCATGCTAATGCTCCATTATCCCTTGCCTGTCTAACCCTCTTCTTCTCTCTCTCTCTATGCCTGCAGCACTGATGCACGCTTTAGTCTTCGGTAATGTGACGGCCATTATCCAGAGGATGTACTCGCGCTGGTCCCAGTACCACACCAGAACCAAAGACCTCAAGGACTTTATCCGTGTCCATCACCTGCCGCAGAGCCTCAAGCAGCGAATGTTGGAGTATTTTCAGACAACCTGGTCGGTCAACAACGGCATTGATTGTAACGAGGTACCACAGGCACATATACACTTAAGCTGGTATAAAAATCCTTCTCCTACTTTTTCAGTTAACTCATGTTTTTGACACCCAGCAGCAAGGCACATAGGGATCAATAATTCATTTGAAAGATCACATACTTCTCAATTGTCATCATCCACGTTCAAACTCATCATGAGAGTGATATGATCGATACTACATGATCTTTATCGACATAAGAGCGTGATGTTTTCTTCTGTACTGACTGACACTGAGGGGACAGAAGACAGGAATGAAAAAAATGGTTTACATGGCCATTTGGGGATGACAGGATATTTTGTAGCCTTGAGATTTAGGGATTTAACCCTCACTGGCCTTTTTCTAGGTTGCCTGTAGTTGAAATCAGGTGTGTGTTAAGTGCAAAGCACAAGGAATGTACAGACATTTGAGAATTTCTGAATTTTTCCTAGTAGACAAAAAACTTGAAATATTACAATGCAACGCGATGCAATGGCATGCCACTCCAAAATTCAGTTTGACTCCGTCCAAGCAGCACTCAGATGTCATTCAGAACTGAATCAGCACTAAGTCACAGAGACAGTTAAAATAAGTAAGAGACAGTTAAAAAAATGCAATCACTTTAACATTTTCATTGGCTTCCATACTGCTTTCTACTGTTTACTAACCTTTTTCTGTGATGTCAAACATGACAAACCAGGGAAGAAGAAGAAGGAAGGCATACTTGTCTACATGCAATAGGAGGCCCAGTAGCCTAATTGCCTAGTTTTATCAGATTTTCTTGGATTTAAAAAATCCTTTTTACACATGCTAATTTTGGAGGACAAAGGGTATAAGTGACATCATTGCAGGACCATGGCAATACACATGATACTGGGACAATGGGAGATCACACTTAGTCCTAAACAATAGAGATGACGATATTGGATTTTTTTGGTGATATCCAATGTGCCGATATATAACAAATCATTAAGCAAATAACCAATTCCAAATTAATACATCCAATACATCCACCTAATTTCAGTGATCATCATGTCTCTTTTGTAATAGCATTAACATCATAACATGTATACTCTTATTGTGATGGCCCACCAGCAGATAAAACATAAATTAAAATGTTTTTTAGTGTATGTAATATTCATTCATTGTGAAAAATAAGAAAAATACTTCAACTTAGGGTTGATTTTTTTGTGCAAGTTCACTTTGTCAATTTAATATATATATATATATATATATGTCAGTTTGTGATATTTTTTTTTTAACATTTTTAAGCCAGTATCTGCATACAGATGATGTGCCGATATTATCGTATATCCCTACTAAACAACACTAACAACATTAAGGCACAAGGATGGCTTTGGACACAAAAACAGAAAAAAAAGAGTGAACAATACCTTTTCTTGAGAAGCCTCGGGGGGGAAAAGGAGGCAACAGGTTAGTAGTCTAATAGCAGCTCGTCCCTCCAGGCTGTGAATGCCTGCGAGACAGCTGTCAGAGCCCCAACCAGCACTTAGATGGAGTGATGATGATGAATCCCAGACAGATGAATTATAGATGGACCTGTTGATTAAAGTCAGACTAGCTCGGATGACTCATTGATCCATTCTATGTGATGGTGAGCTCCAGATCGTAGTCCCAACAAGGAGACAGACAGATAGATTAAATGGAATGTTTGGATTTTTTTTTTTTAAACTGTGACAGGGGTTTTTCCAGATCATATTTGAGGAATTTTGTTAAGTGTGTATTTGTGTGTTTTTAACATAGACATGTTTATTCTGAGGGTCCAGCATTGAGTTAAGGCTTAAGGCTCTAAAGTCCATGTGACATAGAAAACAAATCCTGACTGGAAATTAAATTATATAGAATTTTGTGTGTGTGTGTGTGTGTGTGTATATATATATACACACACACACACACACACACACACACACACACACATATATATAGAGAGAGAGAGAGATAAATATATATATATATATACATAGGGACATAGGGTGTTGTGTCTTGTGTAGGTTGTAAAACACTCTGAGGCAAACAATTGATTTTAGGCCTTGGAAATAAACTTGGCTTGACACTAATGTTTCCTGTGGTGCAATAGCTTAAGAATGGAATCAAAGGGAACCAAACTTGGAAATGTAATCAATGACTTTCAGCATGGCTGTGCTTCCACAGATGTCATACTTTGCTCACTCTTGCCTGCCTTCTCTCTCTTGCTCTCTCTCTCTCTCTCTCTCTCTCTCTCTCGAAGTGGCAGCTCCTAATTTTTTTGTCAGGTGAGGCAAAGATGTACCTGAGCAGAAAGAACAGAGTGGAGGACAGGGCAGGACAAAAGGCTGCAGTGGCTCTGTAGTGTCAGGGCCAGACTGTGGCTGGATTTTCGTTTTTATAAAATGGTAGGGGACCTGGGGACTTTAAAATAGCGCTGGTGCTATAGGGACATCCTCTGCACTGTTGATGGGGAAAGTTTGCTTTTTGCACATTTATTTATTGGTCGACTTTTTTTTTTTTTAAATGGGAAAACTGACAATAGAAGAGTATTGATTTTTGTGTGCCTTTCTATTGTGTCTGTGATGATGTTGGACAGATAAATGTAAATAAGGTATGAAAAAAATCTCTCTCTCTCTCTCTCCCCCTCTCCGTTTCTCTCCCTCTGATCATCTTTACAGCTGCTAAAGGACTTCCCGGACGAGCTGCGATCCGACATCACCATGCACCTTAACAAGGAGATCCTGGAGCTATCGCTGTTTGCCTCCGCCAGCCGCGGCTGCCTGCGCTCACTTTCGCTGCACATCAAGACTTCCTTCTGCGCTCCGGGAGAGTACCTCCTCCGACAGGGTGACGCACTCCAGGCCATCTTCTTCGTCTGCTCCGGGTCCATGGAGGTGCTGAAAGACGGCATGGTGCTGGCCATCCTGGGTACGATAAAGAATAAAGGCATGAGGGGAATGGAGGGGAGGAAGAGGGGTGTGAAAGTGTGTGAAAGAAGGAGCAAGAATCCCTCTGTGCCATCATTATAGTTTTACAAAGAAACTTCTCGCAGCAAGCCTCATAATGAAGCTCAGTGCGGCTCATTGTGATAAAGCTGGGTCTTTAAATGAGCCCATTGTGTAGATATAGGAGCATCACAGTGTCCTAAAGGCCACAGCTCACTCTCAGAGCCCACTGTTATTAAACTCCCATAAAATCAACCCCAGTTAGATTTTTTTCAACAATATGTTTTAGCTGTTGGAGCCAAAGCATTATCTATAGCCGTGCATGCAAAATGGTTGAGCTAAGTTCCTGATTTTGAAAGCTTTAGTTAGTGTTGGCTGACATTACAGAGTGACAGAATTACAGAGTGAATATGTAGGTGAGCAGAGCTCACTAACAGATGTTTAAACAGACACATTCAGCCACTGGTTGTATTATAAGATAATCAACTAATCAATTTAGGGCAACCCAGGATCGTCCAGTTACGTACAGGTTAAGTCACTTCAGTCTAGTAATGTGCAGCCAAGTGCGGTCAAGTCTGTTTTGCAGCATTTTAAATCAGTCCTGTCTCGTTTAATCTGCTCAGCCCAGCCCCATTTCATCAGTCCAGTTCACCAGGGTCAGGTAATTTCACTTCCATCTAGTGAAGACCAGTTTAGTGCTGTCTGGTCCAGTCAAGGTATAGTTAAAGTCAGTCGTTATAGGCCAAATTTGCATGCATTTTTACTCGTAGTGTTAAATGAATGTTTGATTTGCTAAGGCAGCGGCTAATTACAGTATCAGCTGTCAGTGTCGACTTCTGTGCATTCTACAGCAGACACAGAATAAAGAGGAAACTTAAAAGGTGTATTTCAGTAGAGGGATAACCCTGAAATCAGCAATTCCAGATTGCTGTGATGCTAAAATAGAAATTTGCTTCTAATTAATGGAGGGACGAAGTTCTAAAACATTTGCTAAAGCTGCAATTCAGCTCAAACTAAGAAAAGATTTTTGGGTGTCTTTTCTCATAAAATTACAATAATAAACATGTGAGTGCCGTTATTGTTGTAGGAGTGATTATGTAAAGTCTTAATGAAAAGAAAAATAAATGAATCAAAATTATATAAAGGATGCATAAATTGAAGCACTGTTCGCTAACACACACACACACACACTCTCTAACATGCAGTCGTTTAAATGATCATTTTATACTGGCAGAAATATCTTTTTGGTATCTTGTTATTGATGTTCTCAAATTCTTAAAAAGCTGCTTTCAGTTAATCAATTAATCGTTTACTTGTCACATGGAATTATAAAAGGTATAAAAGGTCTAGTGAAATGGAAAACTATCAGATACTTTAACTTGTGCAATGTAATTTAGTCTTTTTTGCTTCTTCTTACATTGATTTATAATTGTCCATGTTTCTGGTAATCCATGGTTTTGGGTTGTGGAATAATTATACACAACCTGACCCCAACAAGACAGCCGCATGGTCGCTCCTCTTGAACACTGGCAGTGCCACGCTGCGTGTGTGTGAGAGAGAGAGAGAAAGTAAGAGAAAGCAAGACAGATCTGAATCTGGACCTCCATTCATCACTCTCATTTTGGTGCAGTACTTACAATCTTTATCTCAATCACTTTTATCGTGTCTGTGTGCGTGCGTGCGTGCGTGCGTGCATGTGTGTGTGTGCGTGCGTGTGTGCATGTGTGTATGTGTGTCTCAGTGCCAGTATGCAAACACTCCTGTTGAAAAAAAAACTTTGCATATGTCTGTACTTGTATGTAGGTGGTATTGTTTACTGCTGTACAGAGTGATGTGTGTGGGGGGGTGGCTGGCGTGTGTGTGCGTGTGTGCGTGTGTCCGTGTGTATGTGCGCATGCATGCGCACGTGTGTGTGTGCATGCGTGTGTGTGTGCGTGCGTGCGTGCGTGCGTGCGTGTGTGTGCATGCGTGTAGGCTTGACAGGCAGAGAGCATTGTCTCTGTGCTTGCCTGCTGACTGTGCAGAAGGTCAGGCTGACAGTGAATGTCTGACTGAAGGAGAAAAAAAGCTCTGTTTCTGTTTCTCTGTTTGTGTGTCTCTCCATCGCCCTCTTCCTTGTCACACCACAAGTCTGTAGACACGGCTCAGTACCTCCTAATAGAGAGTGGGTGAGAGTGAGAGAGGCCATGTTGACAGACATGAAACAGAGAATAAGGAGAAAGTGGGGTTGATGGAGAGAGAAAAGAGAGATTGTATGTTTAGTAGAATATCTGAAAGAAATGAAACAGCTGGACTAAGTGCAGAGGAGGTAGGGAGAGAGTGTGAAAGGAAGTGGAGGAAAGTGGGGGCTGAAAAAAGAGGAGAGTGGTGAAGGGCTGTAGGAGGAGAGAAAGACATACAAAAAAGGGAAGGAGGAAAACTGAGAGGGGTGTGAGATAAAAAAAAAAAACTTAGAGAAAGCAATGAAAGAAGAACAACAGGGAGGAAGAGAGAAGAAAAAAGGGAAGAAAACTGGTGGAAGACAAAAGAACAGAAGAAAAGGGAGGGAATTAACAGGGATGAAAGATGAGAAGAAGGAAAAATAGAACAGGGAGAGGGAAATATGAGGCAAAACAGAAAAGATGGGAGGGTTTAAGGAAGAATAAAGAAGGGAGGAAAATGAAAAAGGAAAGAAAACAGCGAGTAAAGAGGACAGGAAGAAAGCAGGGGAAGAAGCATGGAAATACAGAGTAGAGAAAGAAGTAAGGATAGAAAGGGTAAGATGGAAAGAAAACTGGAAAATAAAGATGTATGGAAGGAAAAAAGGAATAAAGATAGTAAAGATGGAAACCATGAATATCAAGTTATTTAAGTTTTCTTCCATCTTCTTCTAAGGTCGATAAAGGCCAGAGGGCAGCAGAGGACACATGGACAACTCAAATGCTTCCTTTTCTTTTTATCGTTATTCAAGACTTGGCAAAAGACAATTTAATGGAACAGTAGATTAGGTATTTCAGTTGATAACCTTTAAGAAGAGCACAAAAGAGACAGAACTGATACACTGGTAAATAACATCTCTGTGCTGGAATGAATTATTTAAGTGTTCTATCAGCATTTAAATGTATAAATGTATGTATTTATCTATTTATTTACTGGATTTTGTTTCTCTAATAAATCAAAATGCATTGTAAAAGTTTCACAAATTATATATCACAATTTAAATTATCACATAAACCACAGTTCAGCTTGTCCTAAATAATGCATTCCTACTTGTTCAGTGCATTTATGTTGTTTAAACTTATAACATATGCTTTAATTTTAACATAAGCTTACCTAGTAAATGATATTCACACACATCCTTGAAGCATGTTATTTTAAACACACTTTAACCATGTTTTAACAAATGCTATTTAAACAAAGCAAGTGTGTCTTTAAAAAGAAGCGTGTGCAATGGAGGAATAAAAAAGGTCAGAAAACAGGGAGTAAAGAACTGAACAAAGAAGAGAACAGGGGAGATGGAAGATAGGGTAGAAAACAAGAAGGAGGGAAATAATAAAAACAGGTAGTAGAAAGGTGGGAGAGGACAGAAAACTAAGTGGGGAACAAGGATGAAAGAAGGAATGTAAGAAAATAGATGGAGAGGCAAAGAAAGGAAAGATGAAGCAATAGACAACAGTCAGAGAAGGAATACAAAAAAGGAGGCAGTAATGAGGATGCAAAAGACAATGACAAAGGGTTTTGATATAGCGGGAACATGAGGGATCTAGAGAGAGAGAGGAAGAGAGAGACGTAATGACTGAAGTGAGATGGAGTCGGCCGAGTGACAGCAAGAGAGAGAGAGAAAAGGAGGGAGAGAATATGAACAGTCACGACTGCTGCTTCATCAGCCTCGGTGTAATCGAGCAGCGTTCACAGTTCACAATGACCATAATGAATATTTTATCACTGCTTAAGGGGCATTAACACTAACGGGGAACTTCATACAGCTTCGTCCTGTATGTGTAAAGAGAACAGGAAACAGCTGTCAGCACCACTTCATTCAGGCAAATTTACCAGAACAGTGAAAGTGATTATGTTTCATAAATAATAATCATATATTGTAAACAGTAGTATTCTGATTCATTCATAGTCTACTTAGTTTGTTTTTAAGGTGATACAGTATTCGGCCCCGCTACAATACTTTTCAAGTTTTAGCTTTTTTGCTTACCTCTTTGAAACCTGGATGAACCTTTTACTTTTTCTTGTGCTGCATTTAGACGCCTTTCACAAGTAAATAAACCTTTGATACCTGAACAAAAAGGTATTATTCTCTTATACTGTCATAAGTACGAGCCTCTCATCCATGAGTAAATTCAGATCCTGCTTAACAAATAATGTATTAGTGCATTTAAATAAGTTTTAGGCGAGTTTTAATAGATTGCTGTCCACTGATTGGTTAGTTTTTCTGCTCAGCATACTTCTGGTTATCAGTTAGCTTTTGTTGTTGTTTTCGTTTGTTTTGCTCCTGAAGTTGAGGGGATGTCCATTGTATGAGCCTGTGGCCTCTTGACCTCTCCCGACACTTTTCCTATTTTTTTCAATGTCTTTATGCAGTTTTATGTGTGTGTAGATAAGAATAAAAATAAAGTAAGTAAAAATAGACTTGGTAGATTGTTGTAAGAACCCTTTATTTAAGTAATTTAGAATAGCGTCTGACTGGCTGACTGTTGCTATTAGCTTATTAGAAAGTGACAAATCTGTGACATTAATATTAGTAACTCAACTAATGTGTACTGATATGAGAACAGGTGAACTGGTGGTCATCTTTATTCTTCGCATTAGCTGCCACTAAGGTAGCAGCTACTCTTTCTGAAGCCCATACACACAAAAAAAAAACAGACATGAAACAAACAAACATATAAACAGTCTCATTAGGATTATCTTCTCAATGCCTCAGCGTCATGCTGCTCCTGCACACTCAGATTTGTACACTCCCTGAGAAGCTCTTTAATAAATGGAAGATCTGAAACATGTTGCATTAGAGTCTGCATCCTCAACCCCTTTCATTGGAGAATAAACATTTTGTTGCAACCCTTATTCTGACCTACCATGTCCATGTCTCCCTCTGAGCAGGAAAAGGCGACCTTATCGGTGCGAACCTGTCCTTAGATGACCGGGTGATAAAAACTAACGCAGATGTGAAAGCCCTGACCTACTGTGACCTGCAGTGTATTAACCTGAGGGGGCTGTACGAGGTGTTGGACCTCTACCCCGAATACTCGCACCACTTCGTCCAGGACATCCAGCAGGACCTCACATACAACTTGAGGGAGGGACATGAGACACATGTAAGTCCATACAACTAGTATTCATTTGTAAATGTGAAATTCTCATATATGCTGCTGTCTCTTGTTGGTTTTTTGTTGAGTTTTCTTGCTGATTTTCACCCCAAAATACAACCCCAATTCCAAAAAGGTGTCTCTGTAAAACACAAATCAAAAGAGAATGCAACAATTTGCTCATCTTTTTTTGACCTTTCAATTAAATACAGTCCAAAGACAAGATATATAATGTTCAAACTCATGTTTTGTTTTTTTTTTTTGTAAAATATACACCCATTCTGAATTTGATGCGTGCAACATGTTTCAAAAAATGCTGTTTGCCATTATCTGTAAACACAGTATGTCGCTGCATCTACAAATGCAGTCTAAGACTCTGCCATTTTAATCAAAAGCCATATATCAGCAACATTTAGAAAAGCAGCTGACTTCTCTGGGCCCGAGCTCATCTGAGATGGACTCACACAAAGTGGGCTGCAGTCTGACAAATCCATATTTCACGTTGTTTTTTGTAAATCATTGACGTTGTGTCCTTTAGACATAACAGGAAAAGGACCATCTAGAGTGTTACCAGTGCAAAGTTTAAAAGCCAGCAACTGTGATGGTGTGTTAGTGCCCATGACATCATGGGTAACTTGTCTAACAATGGGTAACATCTGTGAAGGCACCATGAATGCTGAAAGATACATACAGGTTTTGGAGCAACATATGCTGCCATCTAGTTAATGTCTTTTTCAGGGACATCCCTGTTTATTCCAGCAAGACAATGCCAAGCCACATTCTGCACGCATTACAAAGGTATGGCTTGATAGTAAAAGAGTAATGTTCACTAGACTGGCCTTACTGCAGTCCAGACCTGACTCCCATTGAAAATATGTGATACATTATGAACTGCAGAATACAACAATGGAGGAGCTGGACTAACACCAAACACTTACTGGGTGTTCTTTTAAGAAAAGGTTATGTAACACAGTGGTAAACATGCCCCAGTCCACACTTTTTTGAAATGTGTTGCAGACATCAAATTCAGAATGAGTGTACATTTACTTAAAAAAATTGAACATTACATATTGTCTTTTTACTGTATTCAAATGAAGTAGATCAAAAACGATTTACAAATATCGCATTCTGTTTTTATTTACGTTTTACACAGTGTCCCTTTTTTTTGGAATTGGGGTTTTACACAGATTCTTTACAAAGATATTGGTTAAACTGATTTTCACCTTGATTTTATGTCCCAATGCAGCCAAAAGTTATAATGTTTCATGCTGTGACAATGGTCACCGTAGTTAAATTAATGAGGTCTGCTTGTCATGTTGACCCCAATGAGCTTCAACATATAGAAAGTAAAGAGGAAACATAAATTAAGTGCTTATTATGCACCACTCTCTTGAAGAAAAAAAAAGTTATTGTTTGTTATCAGATTTACACTCAAATGTTTGTATTCTTAACTTTTTTATAAGATGTTTACCCTTGTACATAAACTCTGGTTCCTGGTTTTGTTTTTGTATTGAAAAAAAATTAAATTAAATGAATGAGCCCTAAACACAGAAGTGCATGACAAGCACTGTATACAGACTTGCCAATTTGTCTGTATAATGAATGAAGGTACTGTAATAATGCGTGAGAATGACTGATGGAGTGAGTGAGAGGGGAGAGCAAGGGGAAGAAGGGCTGGTGTTTGGAGGGTAAGAAATTAACTTTGAGGTGGCTGGAGGAAGCAAGAGGGGAGAAGGTTTAGAGAGAGAGAGGGAGAGAGGGAGAGAGGGCAAAAATAGTCAGGACACTTGGAGGAGCTCTGCTGCTGTTATTACTGTCAGGTGTTTCTGTCTCTTCAGTCCAAACACCACTTACACACACACACACACACACACACACACACACACACAGTACCTGCCGCAGGGCTTTTGGGTGGAGCTAATGTGCAGAGGGGCAGCCTGAATCTCAGCACTGAGAAGAGTTTAAATAAAGACAGCTCAGGATGGAGGATGTGTTTTGTGACTGAGAGGTTGAGATTGCCTCGATATTACAGTACTATATATGAGCACAACACTACAGCATCAGTGTGCTGAGGTGAATTATTTTCCATCACTGGATCACCGCGAGCCATCTTGTGCCAGCTTTGCAAAAATAATTTACTGCAGATTGTTGTGAAATAGCTCCTCCGTAATTTTAAAGCTGAGAGAAGAAAGGCCACATCTTGATTGCTCTTCCTTGCAGTTCATTTACAGTATATTTCCTTTCTGGCTCTCCTCCAGGTTAAGGCTCGACTCTCCACAACAGCTCTAGATACTCAGGTAACAGACTCTCTAACACACTCAGACAATGATCGATGATTTACAATCTAAGGCAAAGTGCCCCGCTTTGATATGGGTACCATCAACTCATGTCTGATGTCAATCACCTTACCCTATTTATTGATACCAGCCTGCAACATTTTAATCAGCCTGCAATAGAAAATGATGAAAGTCAAATAAACGTTCAATCTCAGAACAATTTTTCTATCCTTATGGAAAGTCTGAAAGGCGACCCGGCAGTAGACCTCCATCGCTGATAATGGACTCAATCACTCTTTTAAAATTAATGATTCTGATGGAGAGATTTCTTCTTTTTTTTTGGTCGAGAGGGGACAGATCAATTCTGCACAGAATGGGTTAGCAGTCTTTAAATCATCCTGCCCCAGAATAGAGGGCAATGATGAAATGCTCTACATGCTTTCAGACGGCGATTTGAAAGTTGAGAGTCTGCACAAATAACACAAATATAATAATCTGTTCTTCCAAAAAGAAATCAATTCAGCTGTTGGAGCAATTAACCTCACACTGGTGTTGACTTCCTCCAATACAGCTGGGTCATAAGCCACTGATCAATAAATCAATGTGGATTTTATGTTGATTATTGCATCTTTATCTTATGGTTGATCAGCACCCTTTTAATGCACAACAGCAGACCCTTGACAAACACAAGACTGATGTCAGAGTTCAACCGCGCTGCCTTCATTATTACTCTGCAGGTCACTGTTTCAGTTACAAATGTTGACCTGGGGATTTTCGGTCAGTGTTGTCACTCATAAATCCAGCTGAATATTCTGCTCCTTGCACTCCGAAGTCATAGTGTACATTTATGTATTGAAAACACCTCTGTGTATTTCAGGGTCAAAGCATTAACAAATACAGCTGAGCGTTTTCAGCAGCCTCAGACCAAGTGGAAAAGATGAGGATGGCAGCATTTGCCGTGACACAGAATACCAGAAATTGCTGGGCATTTACCATCTTCAAGGCTGCTGCTTTCAGATGACTCAAATCTGCATGAATAGATTTTGATTTCATGTCTGTCGTTTTTCCTAGTTGTATAATCTCCAAAAGCTGGCCTTGTATCCACACTTAAAGGTTTTATTTCAGAGTGTTCTCAAATCACAATCATTTGTCCCTTTTCATGTGTTTTATTTTGACTTTTATTTCCAGTCTGGGGTGAGAAGGAACGGACGAGTGGTTCAGGGTTATCCGCCCATCATAGAGGATCAGGAGGAGCATGAGGAAGATGAGAAGGAGGAGGAAGATGAGGCCATGTCTGTGTCTCTTTCATCGGAGCCAAACCGGGCAGTGAACCTCAGGGACACGGGTGGGAAGTCTCTGCTGAGCCGATCCAACCAGAAGACAGCGGGACAGAGCTCCAAGAGGTCCCGGAGGAAGATCCAGGAAATTACTCTCACCACCTTAGACCCGTCCAACCTCAGTCCCAGGTGAGTTTGATCATCGATTTGCCTGTCTGCCTGTGGAGGCCTGTGTCTCTGTGACTCTGTGTTAGGTCTATTTTTGTCATGCTTTAGCACAGTACATGTGGAACAAACGAAGACTGGGCACTTTTGACAAAATAAAAAGTTAGTCAAATGATGGAAACAATATTTATATGAATTTTTATTTCTTACTTAATTACTCTTGAGAAATCTGTCTGACACAACTATTTTTGTTTGGATCAAACAAATAAGATATAATCATAGACTGAATAAAATAATGGACATAGCAACAGTGATTCCACCCATTGGATTGCAGAGTCTGTTTTAAAGCCTCTAGTTTGGCATTTTTACCGTCGCCATCCTGGGTGTTTAGAGCCACGAGTGACCACAATTGGATAATGTGGAGAAGCGAGGGGTGGATCTGACACATACACTGTAGTGATGCCTCACTGACAGCCGGTCACTCAAAGTGGACCGCCTTCTATCATGTGTAACTTTAAGGGGTGATAAAATATAAACTAGTGGGTTATATAAAAATTCACTGCCGCACAGTTGACTGGGAAAATAGGTCTGTTTGACCCAAACTTTTTTTGAACCAAGCTGTAATTTTACCATGAGGGTTCTATGAGGATTGGCTCACCACAGAGCCAGCCTCAAGTAGCCATTCAGAGAACTGCGGTTTTTGGCACTTGAGCACTGGCTTCATTTTTCAGCCCTGGAGGTTGTCACTTGCCACATACTACCTGCTGCTGTAGAGAGAGTTAAATTATGTGAATTTTTGTCTGCCACATGGATATCATTTGCCTGGCAATGTACATGATGCTAAAGGAATGAGGACCATTAAATATCAACAATGGTGAATGCATTTCTGCACTGGCTTCATTTTCAGTCCTAAAGGTTGCTGCTTGACATTTTAATTAGTAAGCTTCTGAGCTGTTAGGAGGGAGATTTTTTGAGGTTTTAATGGAGCAAGGCTAACTATTTCCTTGTTTTTAGTCTTTATGTTAAGCTAAGCTAAGCTAAAAAGCTGCAAGCTGTAGCTTGATATTTACTGTACAGACATAAGAGTGGTACTGATCTTCCCACCTAACTCTACCAGCATTTCCTGAAACATGTAACCTTTAAGACCATGAAAGCACAACATTTAAACAATATGATAATGTTGCAATAGCCATATTATTCATTAATATTTAAGAATCTTTATACTCCCACACACATTTCTGTCTCTCTGCAGGATAGTGGACGGTACTGAAGACAGTGAGGGGACAGAGTGTTCCCTGGCTTTCCCCTTCTCTACCAGCCAAGGTTGTCATGTCAGTGAATCAAACAGTGCCTCAGCATCTGCCACAGGTCCTCCCATCTTGCACTACTCAGAAATGTATCTCCCAAACATGACCTAATACCATTTAAATTCACTTCACCTCCCTAAGTCCTTGGAAGTTAAAATGTTCTCATCCAAATCCCTGCAGAACTGTTGTATACTGAGATTGATGAATGTGAGTTTGCACTTCCCATCAATGCCTACAGTATTTATCAGCTGCCTTGATGCAATAACTGCGGGGTGTACATTTTTTTAGTTCTTGCTTGGCAGTTGAAGTGATTTGTAACTTACTAATTTGTGTCACAGATATGCTGCAGATCAGCACTGCAGAGTTAGCAGCTAAAGCAGAGGAGACGAGAGGGCAACTGCGACACCTCGACCAGCAGGTAGGACTGGTGTGTGTGTTTGTGTGTGTGCGTGAGATTGTAAAATAGAGACAGAGAGGGGGGGAGTGAGACAGACAGACAGGTAGGCTTAGATAAGCACGACACATATGGATATATCAGTATGTCGGGCACACAACAGGTGAAGGGATTGAGAGAGGTAATTAAGCAGAAAAAAACATAGATTTTTTTTCTTTTAAAGATGAATGAGAGGATGTGGTGTTCTACTGGAGCCCTATAAAATGATATAATTTCTCAACTATCTAAACACTCCTTTTATGTTTTCATGAGCTTTACATTTAATTTGCCACTGAAGTCTGCTGAAGCCCGGGAAATCTACAATGTTTCTTTTTTCTTTTTTTTTTTTCAGTAGACCCACTGTGCCCTGTCAGTCTCATTGTAAAGTATCATATTTGGTTATTTCATAGACTTAGGTGCTCATTGTCCAGCTTGATATAATAAGTTTAAACACACACACACACACACACACAAACAGGCAGACATGAACCCCTTTCATGCTGTATCCTATGGTTTTGATTGGCGGGTGGCTAAATTGACATTAGACTCTTGGCAGGTGAGGAGTAGCGTTTGCTTCCTCCTGCTAAGCCTCAGTCTGTATCCTGGGACGAGCAGATACAGGCAGAGTGAAGGAAAACAAGACATGAATGGAGGGACATTGAGAGGAAAAGGGGAGAAGGTGGATAGCTTTATGGGAAGAAACAAAAAGCACATAAGAGAGGGATGAAAACAGAAACTGTGAAGACAAAAGGCGCAGCATCTTCACAGTTATACACATTGGCTCTGTTGTCCCTTCTGTGTCTCTGCGGGTTACCTGTGTTTGACGGGAAGTGTCTCAGCATGGTCTTGTAGGTTGTTAATCCTCTCTTGGATCCATCCACTCCAGTTACCGTAGGAGATGAAAAGGGGTGTTGGTTTCTATCAGCTGTCTCTGCAAACACTTATGTCAAATGAGGACATTGTCTATAATTTGGCATATGCAGTATACTTTCCTAATGTATATTATCTGCAATAAAAAAGGGGTTTATTGTCCCAAGTACTGTAATTAAGTACTGTGGTCAACTCATGCACAGTTTCTCATGCAACTGCAATGAAAATCAAATAATGTTCGACTCTAGTTTTTAAATTTCTAGTGGTAAAAATCTACTAGAAATTGCTTAATAACTTAATAACTTACTTAATAACATATGTAGAAAAATGCATGCTTGCAGGGGCCTAATGTGTTGGTTGGTTGTGTTATTTTTCTTAATAAACAGCTACAACACTGTGAAAATAATGTAGCAATGGCCTTTTGAGACCTGTATCCTTACTTCTGAATTGAAAAAACATGAGATATGGCCATCCAAACAACCAGCTGACAAGGTTATTTCTGTTTCTGACCTGAACCACACCAAAGTTGCTGCATTTTAATGAACAACAAATTGTGTGAACACAGTAACAAACCCCAAGCTTTGCTCTGTGACCTCTCGTCTTTACCCTTTAACCTTTGCTTCATCTACCCCACTGGAGGATTTATTCCAGTGGGGGATGAATGAGGCATTAGTATGGTTAAAAAGAGGCCTGACATGGTGACCTTTGTTTCGTGTCATGGAAATCATAATGTGCAGCGCCAAAGGAGAGCTGTAAGAATGAGAGCTCTGCCTGAACAATCTGGGTAATTGCACTTATGATTAAATGAAGAGGCTAAAACGTTCGCATACGGTGCACCACAAATACACTTGAGAATGAGGCATAGGTACACACACATATGCACATCAGTGGTGACCTACTTTGGCTACATTAAACGTATTAATCAATACTGAAAGCAAAAAGCAAGTATGAACAGAAAGAGAACAGTACATAGACTTTAAAGCAGCAATGATCGATTTTTTTGGCCATTTGGGCGAGATGTTAACTCACCATGTACACATAACCTATTTACACATCGAACAGACACTGAGCAACATTAGTAGTTATTTAGAGATGTGTCTCTGCCCACCTGACGAATGTAATGCAAATATATTTATTCTTTAATTTTAGCTTTGTTTTGCTACTGACTGAAGAAAACGTTCTGGCTCCTTAACATGCTAAATGTTCTGCTAGCATTCAGAAACCAGCTAGCTGCTAACTATTTTCATCTGCTGTTTAGTGCTGATCTGGTAGTGTACAGTAGCTTTCTTGAGAGCCAAAAACATAAAACCAAAAAAATAATAATGCAGAAACACTCCATAGGTTGATCACTATTGGTCACATTTTCTGAAAAAACACACAGACTTTTAGAGCACCCATCTGCCTTTGGAAATCATAGCACAACTTTCCCGTTCTCCTACAACAGCTAAAGGCCAAAGTTTTCCAAGTATAAAGCGAATAAAATCTTCTCACTTCTCAGGTTGTAAAATTGGAAAACTTCTTGTGTGTTTATAGCAGCAAGATGGAGTCAGATGAGGTAACAATATTAAGTTCCCTCATTAGGCAAAAGAACTTCTTTACCTGCAAAAAGGCAATTTGAATATCAGTTATCTAGCGTGTCTTACATTGAAATCATGAATACGTTTTTTTTGCATGCCTCCACAGTGAACGAAGAATCAAAAAAAGCCACAAACAACATTTTTCATTAGGTATGATAGTTGACAGCAAAACTTTATAAAAAACACACAAATCATGCAGTGTAATCCAAGTCTGTATGCTCAGTATTTCTAAAAAACAAGCGCTTTCGCTAAAACATTACAATGTAAATCACCTCTGCCTATAAGTAGCGTTCCCTGAGTGTTCCTGAGCATGCACATGCATATGAGCTCCGCTTGAGCAGAGTTCAAACACGTGCATACCCAGGCAAGCTACTTGGCGGTGCTTGAGACTGTTTGTACTAATGTGTTTAAAATCATAAGGTTTAGTGAAAATATATGTGTTTGGGAAGTATTGAGCATACGACTGGATAAATGAGTCTTGAATTATACTGCACAAATTCAATTCATAAATGATGTTTGCCTTTTTTTGATTTTCTGTTTACTGTGGCGGCATGGGAAGTTTTCATTATAAATTCAAGGTAACATAAATAATTGATAAGTAAAAGGTCTTTTTGAAGGTTAAGTATTCTCTTGGGCCAAATTTTTGGAAAGTATCTTGACCATTGTAACATTCAGAGCTCTTGTCGTCAGAGCTGGCTTTGTCATTCTCTTGCTCTAATTCTGCATTTGAACGATCTGATTCACCGTAGGCACAAAAACGAATTCCTCATAATCAGTAGCCTCAGGTATGTCATCTAAACCCTCCTTCATCAAAGAAACTGCTGCTCTGCACTAAAACTAACACCCACGTTGCTTAATATAGTGAATTCCTGTTTATGTGCTGTAGTACTAGTCAGAGTCAGACACTTATCATAACTCTCGTGGTTAAATTAGCATAACCATTGTATGATTTAATGATGCTTCCACTTATTTTTTGGATTTACACATACCTGTAGCTAGAGTGAGTTCTGGTCATCCGCTGCTGTTTTGTCTGACTCTCTCCGCAGACGGTTGTCTCTGAGGTGGGAGTACTGGAATCATGTTGACAGCGTGTCAGATTGGACTGTCCTGTCGCTCTCAGCTTTTCTATTTTTATCAGAGCCAGAGTTTAGACCCAGGCTTTTATCAGCCACTCCAGAGAGGGGAAGAGATGGGAGAGATGGGAGAATTGTGAAAAGAGGGAGAAAGATTTTTTTTTTTTGCTCTGTTTAAGCTATTGTCAGGTACTCAGTATGCTAGATCAAAGTCAAAACAAGCTTGATGATGAAGGAAAGTCAAAATTTCAACTGGAAAGCCTCCAGATTTATGACTCAGAAAGTTGGGTGAACTTCACCAACCCCAACCCCAAAATCCAAGTTAGCTGCTCTGCAAAATGAACAGTAGTGAAAGCTGTAGTAATATACTTTCCATGGGCACCTCTGTCTAATTTGTGTCTCATTAAAACAGTTGTTAACGCAGTATTGTCCAACTTCTATCTGTGGACATGTTGCTCCAGTGATTGTATGCGCAAAATATGGTGCTATGCCTTTTTATTAACTGGTATTGCTTACAGAGGCTGACCTTGCTTTAACTGGTTTTGCTAACATCTTGGTTTTCTGAATTGTTTTACTGGAACGCAATTCATTTGGGGGTTCAGCTCTGACCTTTGACTTTTGAGGTAAATGGAACACAGCATAGTATGTTTACTAGATACCTTTGAGGTAAAGACCAAAATAACCCAGTACACAGTAGTGCACTGTCGTGTTCTGTATCAGTGTGGACTTACTGCTGCCCCGCCTTGTATCCAGAAATTAAGATCCAAGTGAGACCAATCTAGGCACCTGGGCTGCATTGTAGCTGGTGATGTGAAATGCAGGCCACAGCTTACAGAACAGTAATGGCGGCCTCAGAAGCAACAAGCAACAAGCATTAACTCTACCTTTTTGAGAGTAAGCACAGCAATAAGTGAAGTTATGGCAGAAAGAGTGTCAACAACAATTCAACAAGAACCAGAGTATGAGTTTGTGGAGTTTCTCAAAGAAAAAGGAGTTTTCACTGTTTTTCTGAATGGACGTGGCAAAATCTTGATTTAGCAACAGTTGGCGATGAAGATGTTCCCTGGTACAAGTCCAGACTGATTCGGAGAGCAAAACATAATGTTGAGCTCATGTCATCAGCGTGGTCTTTCTACCTTTTTGTACCCAGATCTTTAAAAAAAAAATTCTAAGGTTTGCTCACAGCCAATCACTGCAAGCTTTCTTCATTTCAGTGACTGGCCCGCTGCATCTTCAAACCAAACAGTCTGTGGGTTGGTTAAGTCAAGTGGTATATTTGACAGAGTTGGCAGGTCAGCGTGCTGAGATGCCCCACTTAAGTTTTACATCGGCATCCCTTCAGGTATAACCACTGCATGCAGCTGGTGCACTTTTTTCCCCACCCTGCCCCTCATACAGTCTGAGTCCGCCACTGTTACCAATGTAACTGAGGGAAAAAAGGGGGGCCCAGCTTTATTTGATCTGTCATGATCACAATGTACTTGATCACCTCCTGTCGTATTCACACAGCGACTAGAGCAGTTCCCACCTGGAGTTGTGTGTCCTGCTGAGGGCTGATGTGCATCCAGTAGCAGTGATGTGCATGATTGGCCTGATGAATGATCATGAGTGCTTTGGCTGGTAGAAGCAGATGGCACGTTGGCAGGGCTTCATGGTCGTGCCCTCTGTGGACATGTGCACATGCAGAGAGTTTCTAATCACCACCACCAACCCTCCGACTCATCTGTGTAATGACCAATTATAGCAGCACGATGCTACATGCTAAATGGCAGGCAGGAGACTGAAATATTTTGACCCAAAATGAGTGACCTGAAAATACCAAATACGTGATTCTGTAATGTTTATCCTGCAGCCTTTTGCTTGTGGTAATTGTGAGGGGTTCCTTGAAAATGTGTCTTTATTACATAACCCAAAAAGTCAGCTCTTGACACAGAGGCCATAGATTTGAATACCAGAGGTGATCATAGAGTAATACCTCAAAGGTATTAGAGTTATTATGGGTTTAAGTAGATCATGTTACAAAAAGGTAAGGGTGCTGATACCTGTTGGTATATCTTTATAATGCAGTAGCCCATATTTATGAAATTTGCAATCCTGGTTTTAGTCCTGGTTTACTTGATGACACACATAGACATAAGTGCAAGTTAATGCTGCAAATACTTTTTGAGGAGAAACAATCTTATATTCTGTTTTTTGTTAAAAAGAATCAGTCAAAAAGAACTGCAGCCCCTGTAAACATGAAAACGTATCCACTGTTAGACATTTTAGATAACCGAGAAAATGTTGATTGTTTCCTTTGCCACCTTAAGTTTTGCCAGCTGAAATCTTTTGATTAAAAAGTAACAGCAGCAAGAAATTTTCAGTTTGTTTCAGCTGTTACTTAAAACAGCAGTGAGGGTGTTTTTGTTTTTGTTTTATTTATTGGCACACAAAATTGAATAAAAGCAAGTAGATAATAACAAGCATGATAAGAATTGTGCAGGAGAGGTGAAGAAACTCGAAGGGGCTTTTAGTAAACTCCTCCCCTCTAGAGTTTACAGACTCTTCAAATACTGACTGTAATTTTCACCTTACCTTGACAATATGTCAAACAAGCAATTATAGTCAACACAAATAAGCAGAAGCATACATCAGTAGAGTTAATACATTAACAACAGCACAGATGTGTTTTTTATATTAGACTTAAATGAACACAATGATGGACAAGTTTTAATAAAATGAGGACTGGAGTTCCACAGTAGCGGTCCTCTGTATTGTACCCTGTATAGGGTGTTATCAATCAGATGAAATTAAGCTGTATAACAAAATAAATCCAGTGAAGGAATTGTGGACCATGCCACGACCAAAAACAAATCTTCTTTCCTGCTGCTAATTAGGGCTGGGCAATTATATTGATATTGTGATATGAAACAAGATATTGTCTCAAATTTCGAGTATCGTATTATCGTAAAAATCTTTTTCTGGTTTTAAAGGCTGCATTACTGTAAAGTAATGTATTTTTCTGAATTTATCAGATTGTTCTAGATGTTCTATTATTTGCCTTTACTCATTTAGTCATTATATCCAAATTACTCATAATCATTCATCGGAAATTTCACTGTGAAAATTGTATTTTGTGAAAGCCCCAGTGGTAAACCCTACAATATTGGCGCAACATCAGTATTGTGGTGTTTGGTCAACCCTTTGAGACCTGAGCAAAATATTGGAATAGGGCAATGAGTAACGAAAGAAGAAATGCCAAAAAATTAGCAAGAAATTAGAAAAAAGTAAAAGAAAATTGCCTGAAAACCTCACAAAAAAATAGACAAATAAAAACAATGAATAAATAAAAACAATTTAAAAAAGTTTTTTACTTAGTGTACAAAAGTGTTTAAAAATAGTTAATTATTAATTATTAATAATTCTGTCAAAAAAAAAAGTGATATGATAATTATAATTTTCCCCCAGCGTTCTGCTTTTTTCCCTAGAAACTTTTCCTTGGCTTCTCCTTTTCAAAAAAATCAAAATCCAGTAATTACTTGCAATTTGTTAAACATTTATTATCAACATGCTCATTGCCTTTTTTCCATATATATTTTTTTAAGTAGCCGCACTAATTTGCTCAGGGTTCAGAGATTTAAATTCTTGCGAAAGGCATCCGAAAGCAGCACAAGAAAAGTAAAGATACTGTGATGTTTGATTTTCATTATACAGCCCAATGCTACTACTAAACTTTATGAAAATACTTAGAATTATAACTTTCAATACAGTTATTTTAAACCATCCAATTAGTGCCTAAAATTTGATTTTGTTATGCCACACTCCACTCAGGGATGAGGCATCGGGCATTTTTCTCTTCTTTTGAAGTTTAGATGGTTTGTGTCTGCAGGTGAGCAACCTCGGGAGGGAAGTGGCCGACCTTGGACAAGTCATGAAAAGAATGGCCCATCTCATGGAGAACCTCATGTCATCAGCGCCACAGCCTACAGTAGTCTGCCCTACGCACTACTCCCCAGCACACCTCACATACCTGGCCCATCCTGCCTCCCCACAGTCTTACCCTTCACCATCCTCTTCTCAGACTGCCTCCGTCTGGACGGACACGCCCATGTCATTGCCCTCTTCTCCCCTCACTATCCCTCAGCTTCATGGTGCAATATGCCACACGGACTCCCTTGCACATAGACCCCAGGACCTCCAGCTGGGCTACCCTGCTAACCCTGGTTCAACCCCAACTCGCAACTCATCTTCCCCTCAACTACAGCCCGTAATCGCAGAGCCTCACCTGCCTTCCTCACTGCTCAGCTCACCAGAGACTCCCGACTACAGAGACGAGATTTCTGTCTCCATCAGGTCAAGGGTACACAGTTCACCTCCGCAAGACGGGGGAGATGGGGGCCCCCATCAGAGCTCTGGGTGTTCTCCACAAAGTGGACTCGTGGGAACCTACCACAGCCCGACCAAGGGTTTGTAGCAGCTGTCTTTCTGAACTCTGCAGGATATTTTTTGGGATATGTTCCTGAACTACTGATCAAGCCGATCAACTGGGGTCCACCATATCTTTGGAGGACGTTTGCAGGGATGCAACTCAGATTCCTTTTGTTTTAAAGGCACGTGTTTAAAAATCTTGTTGCATGAAAACAAGCACAGAAGGTTTAGGTGTGCTAGCTATATAGAAACATAGTGTTGTTAGACAGAATATAGAGGTTCAAGTCAGTTTTGCAGCTGTGTGATGGCATTATGGGATTGTGCCATAATGGAGGACAAGAGAGAAACAGATGAGAGAGTTCTCTCTGTCTTCTGCTTTTTTGCTCCTGGCTAGTGATGGTTTCAGGTCAGCTGGGCTGGTTGGAGAGGAGACTGTGAGTGGTGGAGGTGGGCTTTGGAGACAAGGAAGGAAGGGATGGGGGCTGTTGATGTCCTTCCCCCAACCTCTTCCATTTCCTCTTTTAACCCTTCTTTCCTTGTGCACTCAACCTACGCAGGATGCTCTGGATTGCGTGTACCAGTGCGTGGCTTGTTGGGGCTGGTTGGACTGGGAGCACAGAATGGTGTGAGGAGGGAGATGGGACGTATTGTGCTCTTTACCGCTGCCCCTCAGGGAAGAGGGGATGTAGGGTGAAGGAAGTTGGTTATGGAGGTGGGGGTGGGGGGGCATGTTATGCCTCGGGCAGCACAGCCCCTGCTGTCGTCTGTCACACTGAGCACAGGGACTCTTTCTCCCTCTCTGCTTCTCTTTTCCAATGTTTTTCTCCACACACCTTCTCTCTCTCTCTCTTTCTCCCTCTTTCTCTTACTCTCGCTCACTGCATGCCTTTCTGAGCCTTTTGAGTAGTGCCTGTAGACACACATTAACATGCTGCATGTCACCCTGTGGAAATTCAGCTTGCCATTTATCTATCTATTTAAAGGAAACATGGTTCAGTCATTTAACAGCTGAACTTGGCATTTACTGATGAATATTTATAGGATGTTGGCTCAGTTTAAACAACTGGGTAACTTAGGCACAAGGTAGTCGCCCCTGTTGTGAA
The DNA here is from genome assembly GCF_026936395.1 of Plectropomus leopardus. Taxonomy (NCBI): domain Eukaryota; kingdom Metazoa; phylum Chordata; class Actinopteri; order Perciformes; family Serranidae; genus Plectropomus; species Plectropomus leopardus. The sequence goes on along the minus strand of NC_142192.1, from coordinate 15,749,868 downwards.
GCGGCCTGGAGCAAATTGCCAGTACTTAATTGGCTCATGATCCACGATGGAGGCCATTTCCCCGATCGTCACCCAGGCTTACCAACTCTGAGATCCATTTTCTCAGAGCAAAGGCAATATTCCCGCATAAAAGCACAATAAGGAAATATAGACGCTTTTATATTTCTATGAATGTATCAATACTAAAGATGTATTTTTTTACCTCAAAGAATGCAAGAGTGTGGGATGGCAGTAAATTATGCTACTGTATATGAAGTCATGGCAGTGCTGTTTGCTGGTACCAGCCAATGCAATCTTAAACCAGGAAATAGGTCCAAACTCTCGTCCCGACAGATCTACTGTTCTCTTTTGAATTCATGTAGGTTTGACTCTCCTTCTCTGCAAATGGAATGTACTGTAATCAAACATCTTTTTTTCCCTTAATATTTTGATATTATTAGATACAAAAAAAACCTGTTATGCTAATAAATGACAAATATGACTGTTATGTGCAGGCTTTTTCTTTTTCGTTCAATATTCACAGAAACATTTACTAAAGCTGAAAAGAGGTTATTAGAGATGGTCACATCCAGGAACCTCTCCTTTTTTTCTCTTTTCCAAAAAAACAATACAAAAACAGTAAATTCCTCAAAGCTCACTTGTGCAATACATGTATTGTTGGCTGTTGAAGGCCTTTATTTTGTTCAAAGTTCAGTGTGTAGGATTTAGTGGCAAACTAATGGCAAAGTAGCACATTGCAACATACTGAAACTTCTCCCATGTGCTGAGCGTTTAGGAGAACTACCTTTGTCCATGCTGAGCTACTGTAGAACAACATGGAGTACTCCATATATGCAAGCCCCCAGGAACAGTGCAGTAACCAAACATGGGGTAACAATGTCTGGGTCCATCAGGTGATGCCATTGGGCCCAAAAGTACTTTTTTCCACAGACCTATATTCTAAAAAAAGACTCCTTTCAGTATCAGGGTTTGATCCAATAAAATTCTGAAAGTCTAAAAGAGCTGTACAATTGAATTGTTTTAGCGTAATTTTTTAATTTCTAAATTTTAGCTGCTGCTGAAAGTCTCTAGTGCGATGGCTTTTTGGGACCCAAAATGCGGAAGATGTGGGTTATTTCAAACCATGGAAATAGAGCTTTTTTGGCTTCATCTGCCACTGAACATCTGTCAAAGGATTGAACAAGGTTCCATCTACAACACTGTCTCCAGTTTTCTTCATACATCCTTGCTACTTTTTTACTATATTTTTCTATTTTTTCAACTCTATGGTTCCTTCTGCACAACTTTTCTATAATTGAGAAGCACTTATCAACAGCCGGAAAAACTGTGTGATGTTTGGACTGAATGCGGCAGACCAAAAGATTTCCACCAATGGCATGTGCTGCGCGGCCAGTCAGACCAGAGGGGAGAAACAAAACTTAAGGCGCTGGACGAAGAGATTGAAGAGAGCTGGCATCGGGGCGAGGCTGACCCGACTTGGACCCAGAGCTGTCCTGTACCGAGCCTTCTTCTGACTAATGTCCAGTCACAGGAGAATAAATTGGATAGGATGCGATTGAGGCTCTCTCAGCAACAGGGAATCAGAGACTGCTCTGTGGGTATCTTCACAGAGACATGGTTAACCCCTAACATCCCGGATTGAGGTGTTGCTTGTTGCTGCTTGCTCAAAGCCGACAGCTCACAAGACTTCAATGCAAATTCAAGAAATGCACCGCAGGATTTTATGATGCCACCAGCAGCAACATGCTGTAGCAATGGATAAAGCGGATAGAATCTTCATAGTACCTTCAAGTATTTGGTCACACATGTAAGTACTGAATAAATTTGAAATTTGACCACAGTATAGTGGAACCATTTAGGGAAACAATTCTTCCTGATAGGATCATGCACGTGTGTGCAGAATTCGATGGAAGTCCACCCAACAGCTGTTGCTGAATTGTTCCTGGACTCTTCGTTCACCAACACACAAATAACAAAATACACAAAGTTAATAATGCCATATCGCTTTCATGTAAGACTCTGTAGCTTGCCCACACTGTTTACCATAGCAATGTGTATTTGTGTTGAGCATGCTTTTGTGTGTCTTTTGTTGGCTGCTGCTACGGTTCAACTGAGGTGAAAGCGAAGCAATCGTCATGTCCCATTGGTGACGTGGGTGGGAAGTGAGGACTGAAAACTGAGCAAGTATGCGTGCTGTGAATCGCATTGACACATCTATCATAGGTCCAGCTGCTCTCACCTGGCGAAGTGCTGCTCCACGGTGTTTGTAGGAAGGAGAGTGAGGGCAATACTGGACTGTCTGTATTGGCTACAGACATCAGAAAGGATGCAAGGGAGATATACTTTATGATGATGTTTTATTTCTCATGCATGTGTGTAAAAGCTTTTAGAGAGAGTGAAAATGAAGATATGATTGGTTAAAATATCCCCCACCTAGAACATTTCATGTTTTACTGAGAGGGGACTTGCAGGTTGGTGGGGGTGTGTTTGCACTGAGGAGGACTATTTGTGTATTTAGCAGCGCCTCAGGCACATCTGTGGGAATGCTGTTATTTAGCCTGGGGTCTTGAAGACCCATCCATATTTAATGGTGTACAGACAATCCCATCCTGGCTGTTTATGCATCCTTTTATCCACCTGCTAGTGAACTCATATTTTATTCACCGCTTCCCACAATCTGTCATTAGCTAACTGAAGCCCATCTGCCTTCCTCCTTTCGCACCCTTGCTTTCCTTTTGCCCTCCGCTTGTAATTTTTGATTAAAGTTGGGTCTGACACAGGGCGCCCAGTTGCTCAGTTGGTAGCCCCATATATAGAGACTATGTCCTCATCGCGGTGGCCAGGGGTTTGATTCCGACCTCAGCCCTTTGTTGCATATCATCCCCTTTCTCTCCCTTCTTCGCCCTTAAGCTGCCCTCATGTCTTAAAAATGTCATAGTTTAGTATGTCATCCAAAATGGCATATATAATGTCATAGTATAGAATGATGTCCAGAATGGCATAAAAACTGTTATAGTATAGGATGTCATCTGAAATGGCATTAAAATGTCATAGTATAGAATGACGTCAGGAATGGCATAAACACTTTCAAAATATTAATGGAGTCATAGTGTAGTTTGTTGTTCAAAAAAAATAGTAAAATTGTCATAATATAGTATGTCGTTCAAGAAAAATCATCAAATTGTCATAGTATGCATGTGGTTAAAAACAAATAATAAAATTGTCATATTAAGTTGTAAAAAAAATGATAAAAACGTCATAGTAAAGTATGTCGTTCAAATAATCATAAAAACGTCATGGTATAGTATGGTACGTTGTTCAAAAAGATCATAAAAACCTCAATATAGTATGTCATTCAAGAAATCATAATAACCTCACAGTATAGGATCTTGTTCAAAAAATCATTAAAAGGTCATTTTAAAATTTAAAAAATAACAGTAAAATGTTATTGTATAATATGTCGACCGAAATGGTATAGAAAAGTTATAGTACAGTATGTCATTCGAAATGGTTTAACAAAGTTATAACGGTAAGTAGATCGTCCTATTTAGACGATCTATAGGGCGTGGTCAAAACCGCATGGCGCAAATGCGTTTAGGGTGTGCCAAAGTCGGTTTTGCTAGTTAGATGGCGAATAATCTGGGCGCAAGGTGCGCCGCACGGCGCAGAGGGGTTGTATTTAGACTCTGAATTAGTCATGGGTGTGTTTTGGAGCGGAGTATGAATTAACCAATCTGTGCGTCAGCTCCCAATCCCTTTAAAAACCAGGTGTGCCAGGAATTGCCGGATTGCAATCTAAATGACGGATTTGACCAGTTACAGATGTAAGAGGTGTTGTTTTTAAGAAACCGATCTGCTTATCCACAAGGTGAAGGTGCGTGAGTAGATAATTTGCAGAAGCGCATATATCCACACAAAGCATTTCAAACTTAAACGTTAAATAAAACCTTAAAGATGTCTTCAATTTGGCTTGCTTCGATATAGGAGTACATAAGGTAAAAATGTTCAGTTTTACTTTAACATAATGACTCGCACAATTTACCCCCAAGCCTCAACTTTTACCCCTCATATGTGTCTCGACATGCTATTTCATGTGGTTTTCAGCTGTCTTTTGGACATTTTTCAGCCTACTATACTCTGACGTTTTTCGGTCATTTTTTCAACATGCTATATTTTGATATTTTTGGCCATTTTTTGACATTCTATACTATAATGTGTTTTAACATGCTATAATACATGGTTTCAGATGTTTTTTGGACATGTCATATTTTGAAATTTTTTAATATACTATACTATGATGTTTTCAGTCATTTTGGACATGTCAAATTTTGACATTTTCGCCATATTATAGCCTTGCTTTTCTGGTCACTTTTTCAACATGCTATTTTATGGTGTTTTGGGACGTTTTCAGGTGTTTTTTCAAAAATTTACACTATAACACGCCTGTACATGCTATACTAAGTGGTTTTGAGGTGTTTTTTGGACATGTCAAATTTTGACATTTTCGCCATACTATAGCCTTGCTTTTTTGGTTCTTTTTTCAGCATGCTATTTTATGGTGTTTTTGGATGTTTTTTCAACAGTGTACACCATAACATGCTACTACATGCTATATTAATTGGTTTTCAGTTGTTTTTTGGACATGTCAAATTTTGACATTTTCACCATACTATAGCCTTGTTTTTCTGGTCACTTTTTCAACATGCTATTTATGTATATTTTGGCTGTTTTTGGCTGTTTTTTCGACATTGTACATGATAACATACCTCTACATGCTATATTAATTGGTTTTCACCTGTTTTTTCGACATGTCAAATTTTGACATTTTCGCCATACTTCGCCTTGCTTTTCTGGTCACTTTTTCAATATGCTATTTTATGATGTTTGTGGATGTTTTTGGAAGTTTTTTTAGCACTTTACACTATGGCATGTCTCGACATGCTATACTAAGTGGTTTTCAGTTTTTTTTGGACATGTCAAATTTTCACATTTTCGCCATACTATAGCCTTGCTTTTCTGGTCAATTTATCAACATGCTATTTTATGGTGTGTTTAGATGTTTTTAGATGTTTTTTCAACACTTTACACGATAATATGCCTCTGCATGCAATACTAAGTGGTTTTCAGTTGTTTTTTGGACATGTCAAATTTTGACATTTTCGCAATACTATAGCCTTGTTTTTTTTTGTCCTTCTTTCAGCATGCTATTTTATGGTGTTTTTGGCTGTTTTCAGAGGTTTTTCCAACACTTTACAGTATGGCATGCCTCGACATGTCATACTAAGCAGTTTTGATGTGTTTTTGGGACATGTCAAATTTTGACATTTTCGCCATACTATAGCCTTGCTTTTCTGGTCACTTTTTCAACATGCTACTTTATGGTGTTTTTGGATTTTTTTTCGATGTTTTTTCAACACTTTACACTATAATATGCCTCTGCATGCAATACTAAGTGGTTTTCAGTTGTTTTTTGGACATGTCAAATTTTGACATTTTCACCATACTATAGCCTCTCTTTTCTGGTCAATTTATCAACATGCTATTTTATGGTGTTTTTGGACAGTTTTTCAAAGTTTTATCAACACAGTATTGTGTAACATGCCTCTACATGCTATACTAAGTGTTTTTCAGCTGTTTTTGGGACATGTCAAATTTTGACATTTTCGCCATACTATAGCCTTGCTTCTTTGGTCAATTTTTCAACATGTTATTTCATGAGGTTTTGGGCCGTTTTTGGATGCTTTATCAACACTGTATTATATAACATGCCTCTACATGCTATACTAAGTGTTTTTCAGCTGTTTTTGGGATATGCCAAATTTTGACATTTTCGCCATACTATAGCCTTGCTTCTTTGGTTAGTTTTCAACATGCTGTTTTGAAGGGTTTTTGGCTGTTTTTGAATGTTTTATCAACACTGTATGTTATCACAAGCCTCTACATGCTATACTAAGTGTTTTTCAGCTGTTTTTGGGACATGTCAAATTTTGACATTTTCGCCATACTATAGCCTTGCTTCTTTGGTCATTTTTTCAACATGCTATTTCATGAGGTTTTGGGCCGTTTTTGGAAGCCTTATCAACACTGTATGGTATGACATGCCTCTACATGCTATACTAAGTGGTTTTTCAGCTGTTTTTGGGATATGCCACATTTTGACATTTTCGCCATACTATAGCCTTGCTTCTTTGGTCAATTTTTCAACATGCTGTTTTGAAGGGTTTTTGGTTGTTTTTCGATGTTTTTTCAACACTGTACACTATGGCACGCCTCAACATGCTATACTAAGTGGTTTCAACTGTTTTTTGGACATGTCAAATTTTGACATTTTCGCCATACTATAGCCTTGCTTTTTTGGTTATTTTTTCAACATTCTACTTCATGGGTTTTTTGGCTATTTAAGGGTGTTTTTTCAACACTGTACACTATAACATGCCTTGATGTGCTATACTAAGTGGTTTTCAGCTGTTTTTTGGATTTGTCAAATTTGGACATTTTTGTCAAACTATAGCCTTGTTTTGGACATTTTTTCAACATGCTATTTTATGGGTTCTTTTGGCTTTTTCGGATGTTTTTTCCAACACTGTACATTATAACACGCTTCTATATGCTATACTAAGTGGTTTTCATTTGTTTTTTGGACATGTCAAATTTTGACATTTTCGCCATACTATAGCCTTGCTTTTCTGGTCACTTTTTCAGTGTGCTATCTTATGGTTTTTGGACGTTTTCTGAGGTTTTTTCAATACTGTACACTATGGCACGCATCGACATGCTACACTAAGTGGTTTTCAGCATTTTTTTTCCACACGTCAAATTTGACATTTTTGCCATACTAATCACTTCAAGTCAAGTCCATTTTATTTATAGAGCCCGTTATCTCAAAACATGGTTTGCCTTAAAGGTTTTATAGTGTACAACATTACTCCGCCCTTACACCCTCACATCACCCAAGGAAAAACTCTTGAAAAAGGAACCTCTGTAATGGGAAAAAAAGGAAGAAACCTCAGGAAGTGCGGTCGAAGATGATGGGGGATCCCTCTTCCAGGACGGACAGACGTGCAATAGATGTTGTAAATAACAAATGAAATACAATCATGGCAAAAAGAAAAAGAAAAAGAGAGAGGGGAGGAGAGGGGGAGAGAGGGGGAGAGAGGCACAGCAATAATAGAAACAGATGCATGTCATATTACAATAACGATAGGTTTGAAATTATTAATTGCACTCTATGATGATGTTGAGGGTGATGATAACAGTCTCATGCTTATATTGATATGGAGGTGTCCAAAGGCAAGATCACAGCATCGGCGCAACCAGGACCAGACCACGATCAGGGCGAGCGGGAGGAACAGTATCAGTACAGCCACAAAACGAGCACAACCAAAGGCAGGGTCACAGCATCAGCACAACTATTACCACGGTCAAACACAGCCGAGGTTACGGCCAGGATCCGGGAAAACTAGGAAACAAGAGAGCAGGAATGCTCCTGAGGGGACACAGGATAAGCGTAGTGCAGTCCCCATACTTCAGCCTTGCTTTCTTGGTCTTTTTTCAACATGTTATTTTATTGATTTTTTTGGCTGTTTTCGGATGTGTTTTCAACACTGAACACTATAACACACCTCAACATGCTATACTAAGTGTTTTTCAGGTGTTTTTGGGACATGTCAAATTTTGACATTTTCGCCATACAATAGCCTTGCTTTTTTGGTCAATTTTTCAAGATGCTATTTCATGAGGTCTTGGGCCGTTTTTGGATGCCTTATCAACACTGTATGTTATAACATGCCTCTACATGCTATACTAAGTATTTTTCAGCTGTTTTTGGGTCATGTCAAATTTTGACATTTTCGCCATACTATAGCCTTACTTCTTTGGTCATTTTTTCAACATGCTATTTCATGAGGTTTTTTTGGGACATTTTGGATGCTTTATCAACACTGTATGTCATAACATGCCTCTACATGCTATACTAAGTGTTTTTCAGCTGTTTTTGGGACATGTCAAATTTTGACATTTTCGCCATACTATAGCCTTGCTTCTTTGGTCAGTTTTTCAACATGCTGTTTTGAAGGGTTTTTGATTATTTTTGAATGTTTTATCAACACAGTATTGTGTAACATGCCTCTACATGCTATACTAAGTGTTTTTCAGCTGTTTTTAAGACATGTCAAATTTTGACATTTTCGCCATACTATAGCCTTGCTTCTTTGGTCAATTTTTCAACATGCTATTTCATGAGGTTTTGGGACATTTTTGGATGCTTTATCAACACTGTATGTCATAACATGCCTCTACATGTTATACTAAGTGTTTTTCAGCTGTTTTTGGGACATGTCAAATTTTGACATTTTCGCCATACTATAGCCTTGCTTCTTTGGTCATTTTTTCAACATGCTATTTTTTTTTTTGACCGTTTTAAGATGCTTTATCAACACTGTATGTTATAACATGCCTCTACATGCTATACTAAGTGTTTTTCAGCTGTTTTTGGGACATGTCAAATTTTGACATTTTCGCCATACTATAGCCTTGCTTCTTTGGTCATTTTTTCAACATGGTATTTTTGGGGGTTTTTTTGGCAGTTTTTGGATGCTTTATCAACACTGTATGTCATAACATGCCTCTACATGCTATACTAAGTGTTTTTCAGCTGTTTTTGGGACATGCCAAATTTTGACATTTTCGCCATACTATAGCCTTGCTTCTTTGGTCATTTTTTCAACATGCTATTTTTGTTTTTTTTTTACCGTTTTAAGATGCTTTATCAACACTGTATGTTATAACATGCCTCTACATGCTATACTAAGTGTTTTTCAGCTGTTTTTGGGACATGCCAAATTTTGACATTTTCGCCATACTATAGCCTTGCTTCTTTGGTCATTTTTTCAACATGGTATTTTTGGGTTTTTTGACCATTTTAAGATTCTCTATTAACACAGTATTGTATAACATGCCTCTAAATGCTATACTAAGTGTTTTTCAGCTGTTTTTGGGACATGCCACATTTTGACATTTTCGCCATACTATAGCCTTGTTTCTTTGGTCATTTTTTCAACATGCTATTTTTGGGGTTTTTTTGACCGTTTTAAGATGCTTTATCAACACTGTATTGTGTAACATGCCTCTACATGCTATACTAAGTGTTTTTCAGCTGTTTTTGGGATATGCCAAATTTTGACATTTTCGCCATACTATAGCCTTGCTTCTTTGGTCATTTTGTCAACATGCTGTTTCATGAGGTTTTGGGCTGTTTTGGATGCCTTATCAACACTGTATGGTATGACATGCCTCTACATGCTATACTAAGTGTTTTTCAGCTGTTTTTGGGATATGCCAAATTTTGACATTTTCGCCATACTATAGCCTTGCTTCTTTGGTCAATTTTTCAACATGCTGTTTTGAAGGTTTTTTGGCTGTTTTTGGATGCTTTATCAACACTGTATGTTATAACATGCCTCTACATGCTATACTAAGTGTTTTTCAGCTGTTTTTGGGATATGCCAAATTTTGACATTTTTGCCATACTATAGCCCTGCTTCTTTGGTTATTTTTTCAACATGGTATTTTTGGGGGGGTTTTGGCAGTTTTTGGATGCTTTATCAACACAGTATTGTATAACATGCCTCTACATGCTATACTAAGTGTTTTTCAGCTGTTTTTGGGATATGCCAAATTTTGACATTTTCGCCATACTATAGCCTTGCTTCTTTGGTCATTTTTTCAACATGCTATTTCATGAGGTTTTGGGCCGTTTTTGGATGCTTTATCAACACTGTATGTTATAACATGCCTCTACATTCTATACTAAGTGTTTTTCAGCTGTTTTTGGGATATGCCAAATTTTGACATTTTCGCCATACTATAGCCTTGCTTCTTTGGTCAATTTTTCAACATGCTGTTTTGAAGGTTTTTTGGCTGTTTTTGGATGCTTTATCAACACTGTATGTTATAACATGCCTCTACATGCTATACTAAGTGTTTTTCAGCTGTTTTTGGGATATGCCAAATTTTGACATTTTTGCCATACTATAGCCCTGCTTCTTTGGTCATTTTTTCAACATGCTTTTTTTTTTTTTTTTTGACCGTTTTAAGATGCTTTATCAACACTGTATGTTATAACATGCCTCTACATGCTATACTAAGTGTTTTTCAGCTTTTTTTTGGGACATGTCACATTTTGACATTTTCGCCATACTATAGCCTTGCTTCTTTGGTCATTTTTTCAACATGCTATTTTTTTGGGGGGGGTTTTAGCAGTTTTTGGATGCTTTATCAACACTGTATGTCATAACATGCCTCTACATGCTATACTAAGTGTTTTTCAGCTGTTTTTGGGATATGCCAAATTTTGACATTTTCGCCATACTATAGCCTTGCTTCTTTGGTCAATTTTTCAACATGCTGTTTTGAAGGGTTTTTGGCTGTTTTTGAATGTTTTATCAACACAGTATTGTATGACATGCCTCTACATGCTATACTAAGTGTTTTTCAGCTGTTTTTGGGACATGCCACATTTTGACATTTTCGCCATACTATAGCCTTGCTTCTTTGGTCAGTTTTTCAACATGCTGTTTTGAAGGGTTTTTGGCTGTTTTTGAATGTTTTATCAACACTGTATGATATCACATGCCTCTACATGCTATACTAAGTGTTTTTCAGCTGTTTTTGGGACATGTCAAATTTTGACATTTTCGCCATACTATAGCCTTGTTTCTTTGGTCATTTTTTCAACATGCTATTTTTGGGTTTTTTTTGACCGTTTTAAGATGCTTTATCAACACTGTATTGTGTAACATGCCTCTACATGCTATACTAAGTGTTTTTCAGCTGTTTTTGGGATATGCCAAATTTTGACATTTTCGCCATACTATAGCCTTGCTTCTTTGGTCAATTTTTCAACATGCTGTTTCATGAGGTTTTTTGACCGTTTTTGGATACTTTATCAACACAGTATTGTGTAACATGCCTCTACATGCTATACTAAGTGTTTTTCAGCTGTTTTTGGGATATGCCAAATTTTGACATTTTCGCCATACTATAGCCTTGCTTCTTTGGTCAATTTTTCAACATGCTGTTTTGAAGGGTTTTTGGCTGTTTTTGAATGTTTTATCAACACAGTATTGTATGACATGCCTCTACATGCTATACTAAGTGTTTTTCAGCTGTTTTTGGGACATGCCACATTTTGACATTTTCGCCATACTATAGCCTTGCTTCTTTGGTCAGTTTTTCAACATGCTGTTTTGAAGGGTTTTGGGCTGTTTTTGGATGCCTTATCAACACTGTATGGTATGACATGCCTCTACATGCTATACTAAGTGTTTTTCAGCTGTTTTTGGGACATGTCAAATTTTGACATTTTCACCATGCTATAGCCTTGCTTCTTTGGTCATTTTGTCAACATGCTATTTCATGAGGTTTTGGGCCGTTTTTGGATGCCTTATCAACACTGTATGGTATGACATGCCTCTACATGCTATACTAAGTGTTTTTCAGCTGTTTTTGGGACATGTCAAATTTTGACATTTTCGCCATACTATAGCCTTGTTTCTTTGGTCATTTTTTCAACATGCTATTTTTGGGTTTTTTTTGACCATTTTAAGATGCTTTATCAACACTGTATTGTGTAACATGCCTCTACATGCTATACTAAGTGTTTTTCAGCTGTTTTTGGGATATGCCAAATTTTGACATTTTCGCCATACTATAGCCTTGCTTCTTTGGTCAATTTTTCAACATGCTGTTTTGAAGGGTTTTTGGCTGTTTTTGAATGTTTTATCAACACAGTATTGTATAACATGCCTCTACATGCTATACTAAGTGTTTTTCACCTGTTTTTGGGACATGCCACATTTTGACATTTTCGCCATACTATAGCCTTGCTTCTTTGGTCATTTTTTCAACATGCTATTTCATGAGGTTTTGGGACATTTTTGGATGCCTTATCAACACTGTATGGTATAACATGCCTCTACATGCTATACTAAGTGTTTTTCAGCTGTTTTTGGGACATGTCAAATTTTGACATTTTCGCCATACTATAGCCTTGCTTCTTTGGTCATTTTTTCAACATGCTATTTCATGAGGTTTTTTGACCGTTTTAAGATGCTTTATCAACACAGTATTGTGTAACATGCCTCTCCATGCTATACTAAGTGTTTTTCAGCTGTTTTTGGGATATGCCAAATTTTGACATTTTCGCCATACTATAGCCTTGCTTCTTTGGTCAATTTTTCAACATGCTGTTTCATGAGGTTTTTTGACCGTTTTTGGATACTTTATCAACACAGTATTGTGTAACATGCCTCTACATGCTATACTAAGTGTTTTTCAGCTGTTTTTGGGATATGCCAAATTTTGACATTTTCGCCATACTATAGCCTTGCTTCTTTGGTCAATTTTTCAACATGCTGTTTTGAAGGGTTTTTGGCTGTTTTTGAATGTTTTATCAACACAGTATTGTATAACATGCCTCTACATGCTATACTAAGTGTTTTTCAGCTGTTTTTGGGACATGCCACATTTTGACATTTTCGCCATACTATAGCCTTGCTTCTTTGGTCATTTTTTCAACATGCTATTTCATGAGGTTTTGGGACATTTTTGGATGCCTTATCAACACTGTATGGTATAACATGCCTCCACATGCTATACTAAGTGTTTTTCAGCTGTTTTTGGGACATGTCAAATTTTGACATTTTCGCCATACTATAGCCTTGTTTCTTTGGTCATTTTTTCAACATGCTATTTCATGAGGTTTTTTGACCGTTTTAAGATGCTTTATCAACACAGTATTGTGTAACATGCCTCTACATGCTATACTAAGTGTATTTCAGCTGTTTTTGGGACATGTCAAATTTTGACATTTTCGCCATACTATAGCCTTGCTTCTTTGGTCAATTTTTCAACATGTTATTTCATGAGGTTTTGGGCCGTTTTTGGATGCTTTATCAACACTGTATGTTATAACATGCCTCTACATGCTATACTAAGTGTTTTTCAGCTGTTTTTGGGACATGCCACATTTTGACATTTTCGCCATACTATAGCCTTGCTTCTTTGGTCAGTTTTTCAACATGCTGTTTTGAAGGGTTTTGGGCCGTTTTTGGATGCCTTATCAACACTGTATGGTATGACATGCCTCTACATGCTATACTAAGTGTTTTTCAGCTGTTTTTGGGACATGTCAAATTTTGACATTTTCGCCATACTATAGCCTTGTTTCTTTGGTCATTTTTTCAACATGCTATTTTTGGGGTTTTTTTTACCGTTTTAAGATGCTTTATCAACACTGTATTGTGTAACATGCCTCTACATGCTATACTAAGTGTTTTTCAGCTGTTTTTGGGATATGCCAAATTTTGACATTTTCGCCATACTATAGCCTTGCTTCTTTGGTCAATTTTTCAACATGCTGTTTTGAAGGGTTTTTGGCTGTTTTTGAATGTTTTATCAACACAGTATTGTATAACATGCCTCTACATGCTATACTAAGTGTTTTTCAGCTGTTTTTGGGACATGCCACATTTTGACATTTTCGCCATACTATAGCCTTGCTTCTTTGGTCATTTTTTCAACATGCTATTTCATGAGGTTTTGGGACATTTTTGGATGCCTTATCAACACTGTATGGTATAACATGCCTCTACATGCTATACTAAGTGTTTTTCAGCTGTTTTTGGGACATGTCAAATTTTGACATTTTCGCCATACTATAGCCTTGCTTCTTTGGTCATTTTTTCAACATGCTATTTCATGAGGTTTTTTGACCGTTTTAAGATGCTTTATCAACACAGTATTGTGTAACATGCCTCTACATGCTATACTAAGTGTATTTCAGCTGTTTTTGGGACATGTCAAATTTTGACATTTTCGCCATACTATAGCCTTGCTTCTTTGGTCAATTTTTCAACATGTTATTTCATGAGGTTTTGGGCCGTTTTTGGATGCTTTATCAACACTGTATGTTATAACATGCCTCTACATGCTATACTAAGTGTTTTTCAGCTGTTTTTGGGATATGCCAAATTTTGACATTTTCGCCATACTATAGCCTTGCTTCTTTGGTCAATTTTTCAACATGCTGTTTCATGAGGTTTTTGACCGTTTTTGGATACTTTATCAACACAGTATTGTGTAACATGCCTCTACATGCTATACTAAGTGTTTTTCAGCTGTTTTTGGGACATGCCAAATTTTGACATTTTTGCCATACTATAGCCTTGCTTCTTTGATCATTTTTCAACATGCTATTTTTGGGGTTTTTTACTGTTTTAAGATGCTTTATCAACACTGTATGTTATCACATGCCTCTACATGCTATACTAAGTGTTTTTCAGCTGTTTTTGGGATATGCCAAATTTTGACATTTTCGCCATACTATAGCCTTGTTTCTTTGGTCATTTTTCAACATGCTATTTTTGGGGTTTTTTTGACCGTTTTTGGATGCTTTATCAACACAGTATTGTGTAACATGCCTCTACATGCTATACTAAGTGTTTTTCAGCTGTTTTTGGGATATGCCAAATTTTGACATTTTCGCCATACTATAGCCTTGCTTCTTTGGTCAATTTTTCAACATGCTGTTTTGAAGGGTTTTTGGCTGTTTTTGAATGTTTTATCAACACAGTATTGTATAGCATGCCTCTACATGCTATACTAAGTGTTTTTCAGCTGTTTTTGGGACATGTCAAATTTTGACATTTTTGCCATACTATAGCCTTGCTTCTTTGGTCAATTTTTCAACATGCTGTTTTGAAGGGTTTTTGGCTGTTTTTGAATGTTTTATCAACACAGTATTGTGTAACATGCCTCTACATGCTATACTAAGTGTTTTTCAGCTGTTTTTGGGATATGCCAAATTTTGACATTTTCGCCATACTATAGCCTTGCTTCTTTGGTCAATTTTTCAACATGCTATTTCATGAGGTTTTGGGCCGTTTTTGGATGCTTTATCAACACTGTATGTTATAACATGCCTCTACATGCTATACTAAGTGTTTTTCAGCTGTTTTTGGGACATGCCAAATGTTGACATTTTTGCCATACTATAGCCTTGTTTCTTTGGTCATTTTTTCAACATGCTATTTCATGAGGTTTTTTGACCGTTTTTGGATGCTTTATCAACACAGTATTGTGTAACATGCCTCTACATGCTATACTAAGTGTTTTTCAGCTGTTTTTGGGATATGCCAAATTTTGACATTTTCGCCATACTATAGCCTTGCTTCTTTGGTCAATTTTTCAACATGCTGTTTTGAAGGGTTTTTGGCTGTTTTTGAATGTTTTATCAACACAGTATTGTATAACATGCCTCTACATGCTATACTAAGTGTTTTTCAGCTGTTTTTGGGATATGCCAAATTTTGACATTTTCGCCATACTATAGCCTTGCTTCTTTGATCATTTTTTCAACATGCTATTTCATGAGGTTTTGGGCCGTTTTTGGATGCCTTATCAACACTGTATGGTATGACATGCCTCTACATGCTATACTAAGTGTTTTTCAGCTGTTTTTGGGACATGTCAAATTTTGACATTTTCGCCATACTATAGCCTTGTTTCTTTGGTCATTTTTTCAACATGCTATTTTTGGGGTTTTTTTGACCGTTTTAAGATGCTTTATCAACACTGTATTGTGTAACATGCCTCTACATGCTATACTAAGTGTTTTTCAGCTGTTTTTGGGATATGCCAAATTTTGACATTTTCGCCATACTATAGCCTTGCTTCTTTGGTCAATTTTTCAACATGCTATTTCATGAGGTTTTGGGCCGTTTTTGGATGCTTTATCAACACTGTATGTTATAACATGCCTCTACATGCTATACTAAGTGTTTTTCAGCTGTTTTTGGGACATGCCAAATGTTGACATTTTTGCCATACTATAGCCTTGTTTCTTTGGTCATTTTTTCAACATGCTATTTCATGAGGTTTTTTGACCGTTTTAAGATGCTTTATCAACACAGTATTGTGTAACATGCCTCTACATGCTATACTAAGTGTTTTTCAGCTGTTTTTGGGATATGCCAAATTTTGACATTTTCGCCATACTATAGCCTTGCTTCTTTGGTCAATTTTTCAACATGCTGTTTCATGAGGTTTTTTGACCGTTTTTGGATGCTTTATCAACACAATATTGTGTAACATGCCTCTACATGCTATACTAAGTGTTTTTCAGCTGTTTTTGGGATATGCCAAATTTTGACATTTTCGCCATACTATAGCCTTGCTTCTTTGGTCAATTTTTCAACATGCTATTTCATGAGGTTTTGGGCCGTTTTTGGATGCTTTATCAACACAGTATTGTGTAACATGCCTCTACATGCTATACTAAGTGTTTTTCAGCTGTTTTTGGGATATGCCAAATTTTGACATTTTCGCCATACTATAGCCTTGTTTCTTTGGTCATTTTTTCAACATGCTATTTTTGGGGTTTTTTTGACCGTTTTAAGATGCTTTATCAACACTGTATTGTGTAACATGCCTCTACATGCTATACTAAGTGTTTTTCAGCTGTTTTTGGGATATGCCAAATTTTGACATTTTCGCCATACTATAGCCTTGCTTCTTTGGTCATTTTTCAACATGCTGTTTTGAAGGGTTTTTGGCTGTTTTTGAATGTTTTATCAACACAGTATTGTATAACATGCCTCTACATGCTATACTAAGTGTTTTTCAGCTGTTTTTGGGACATGTAAAATTTTGACATTTTTGCCATACTATAGCCTTGCTTCTTTGGTCAATTTTTCAACATGTTGTTTTGAGGTTTTTTGGCTGTTTTTGAATGTTTTATCAACACAGTATTGTGTAACATGCCTCTACATGCTATACTAAGTGTTTTTCAGCTGTTTTTGGGATATGCCAAATTTTGACATTTTCGCCATACTATAGCCTTGCTTCTTTGGTCAACTTTTCAACATGCTGTTTTGAAGGGTTTTTGGCTGTTTTTGAATGTTTTATCAACACAGTATTGTGTAACATGCCTCTACATGCTATACTAAGTGTTTTTCAGCTGTTTTTGGGACATGCCACATTTTGACATTTTCGCCATACTATAGCCTTGCTGCTTTGGTCATTTTTTCAACATGCTATTTCATGAGGTTTTGGGACATTTTTGGATGCCTTATCAACACTGTATGGTATAACATGCCTCTACATGCTATACTAAGTGTTTTTCAGCTGTTTTTGGGACATGTCAAATTTTGACATTTTCGCCATACTATAGCCTTGTTTCTTTGGTCATTTTTTCAACATGCTATTTCATGAGGTTTTTTGACAGTTTTAAGATGCTTTATCAACACAGTATTGTGTAACATGCCTCTACATGCTATACTAAGTGTATTTCAGCTGTTTTTGGGACATGTCAAATTTTGACATTTTCACCATGCTATAGCCTTGCTTCTTTGGTCATTTTGTCAACATACTATTTCATGAGGTTTTGGGCCGTTTTTGGATGCCTTATCAACACTGTATGGTATGACATGCCTCTACATGCTATACTAAGTGTTTTTCAGCTGTTTTTGGGACATGTCAAATTTTGACATTTTCGCCATACTATAGCCTTGTTTCTTTGGTCATTTTTTCAACATGCTATTTTTGGGGTTTTTTTGACCGTTTTAAGATGCTTTATCAACACTGTATTGTGTAACATGCCTCTACATGCTATACTAAGTGTTTTTCAGCTGTTTTTGGGATATGCCAAATTTTGGCATTTTCGCCATACTATAGCCTTGCTTCTTTGGTCAATTTTTCAACATGCTATTTCATGAGGTTTTGGGCCGTTTTTGGATGCTTTATCAACACAGTATTGTGTAACATGCCTCTACATGCTATACTAAGTGTTTTTCAGCTGTTTTTGGGATATGCCAAATTTTGACATTTTCGCCATACTATAGCCTTGCTTCTTTGGTCAATTTTTCAACATGTTATTTCATGAGGTTTTGGGCCGTTTTTGGATGCTTTATCAACACTGTATGTTATAACATGCCTCTACATGCTATACTAAGTGTTTTTCAGCTGTTTTTGGGACATGCCACATTTTGACATTTTCGCCATACTATAGCCTTGCTTCTTTGGTCAGTTTTTCAACATGCTGTTTTGAAGGGTTTTTGGCTGTTTTTGAATGTTTTATCAACACAGTATTGTATAACATGCCTCTACATGCTATACTAAGTGTTTTTCAGCTGTTTTTGGGACATGCCACATTTTGACATTTTCGCCATACTATAGCCTTGCTTCTTTGATCATTTTTTCAACATGCTATTTTTGGGTTTTTTTGACCATTTTAAGATGCTTGATCAACACTGTATGTCATAACATGCCTCTACATGCTATACTAAGTGTTTTTCAGCTGTTTTTGGGACATGTCAAATTTTGACATTTTCGCCATACTATAGCCTTGCTTCTTTGGTCAATTTTTCAACATGCTGTTTTGAAGAGTTTTTGACCTTGTTTTGAATGTTTTATCAACACTGTATTGTATAGCATGCCTCTACATGCTATACTAAGTGTTTTTCAGCTGTTTTTGGGACATGTCAAATTTTGACATTTTCGCCATACTATAGCCTTGCTTCTTTGGTCAATTTTTCAACATGCTGTTTTGAAGGGTTTTTGGCTGTTTTTCAAAGTTTTATGAACACAGTATTGTATAACATGCCTCTACATGCTATACTAAGTTGTTTTCAGCTGTTTTTGGGACATGTCAAATTTTGACATTTTCGCCATACTATAGCCTTGCTTCTTTGGTCAATTTTTCAACATGCTGTTTTGAAGGGTTTTTGGCTGTTTTTGAATGTTTTATCAATACAGTATTGTATAACATGCCTCTACATGCTATACTAAGTGTTTTTCAGCTGTTTTTGGGACATGCCAAATTTTGACATTTTGCCATACTATAGCCTTGCTTCTTTGGTCATTTTTCAACATGCTATTTCATGAGGTTTTTGACCGTTTTGGATGCTTTATCAACACTGTATGTTATAACATGCCTCTACATGCTATACTAAGTGTTTTCAGCTGTTTTTGGGACATGTCAAATTTTGACATTTTCGCCATACTATAGCCTTGTTTCTTTGGTCATTTTTTCAACATGCTATTTCATGAGGTTTTTGACCGTTTTTGAATGCTTTATCAACACAGTATTGTATAACATGGCTCTACATGCTATACTAAGTGTTTTTCAGCTGTTTTTGGGACATGTCAAATTTTGACATTTTCGCCATACTATAGCCTTGCATCTTTGGTCATTTTTTCAACATGTTATTTTTGGGTTTTTTGGACAGTTTTTCAAAGTTTTATGAACACAGTATTGTATAACATGCCTCTACATGCTATACTAAGTTGTTTTCAGCTGTTTTTGGGACATGTCAAATTTTGACATTTTCGCCATACTATAGCCTTGCTTCTTTGGTCATTTTTATAACATGCTGTTTTGAAGGGTTTTGGTTGTTTTTGAATGTTTTATCAACACTGTATTGTATAGCATGCCTCTACATGCTATACTAAGTGTTTTTCAGCTGTTTTTGGGACATGTCAAATTTTGACATTTTGCCATACTATAGCCTTGCTTCTTTGGTCAATTTTTCAACATGTTGTTTCATGAGGTTTTGGCTGTTTTTGAATGTTTTATCAACACAGTATGTTATAACATGCCTCTACATGCTATACTAAGTGTTTTTCAGCTGTTTTTGGGACATGTGAAATTTTGACATTTTTGCCATACTATAGCCTTGCTTCTTTGGTCAATTTTTCAACATGCTGTTTTGAAGGGTTTTTGGCTGTTTTTGAATGTTTTATCATCACAGTATTGTATAACATGCCTCTACATGCTATACTAAGTGTTTTTCAGCTGTTTTTGGGATATGCCAAATTTTGACATTTTCGCCATACTATAGCCTTGCTTCTTTGGTCATTTTTTCAACATGCTATTTTTGGGTTTTTTTGACCATTTTAAGATGCTTGATCAACACTGTATGTCATAACATGCCTCTACATGCTATACTAAGTGTTTTTCAGCTGTTTTTGGGACATGTCAAATTTTGACATTTTCGCCATACTATAGCCTTGCTTCTTTGGTCAATTTTTCAACATGCTGTTTTGAAGAGTTTTTGACCTTTTTAAGATGCTTTATCAACACTGTATGTTATAACATACCTCTACATGCTATACTAAGTGTTTTTCAGCTGTTTTTGGGACATATCAAAATTTTGACATTTTCGCCATACTATAGCCTTGCTTCTTTGGTCAATTTTTCAACATGCTGTTTTGAAGGGTTTTTGGCTGTTTTTCAAAGTTTTATGAACACAGTATTGTATAACATGCCTCTACATGCTATACTAAGTTGTTTTCAGCTGTTTTTGGGACATGTCAAATTTTGACATTTTCGCCATACTATAGCCTTGCTTCTTTGGTCATTTTTATAACATGCTATTTCATAAGGTTTTGGGACGTTTTTGGATGCTTTATCAACACTGTATATTATAACATGCCTCTACATGCTATACTAAGTGTTTTTCAGCTGTTTTTGGGACATGCCACATTTTGACATTTTCGCCATACTATAGCCTTGCTTCTTTGGTCATTTTTTCAACATGCTATTTCATGAGGTTCTGGGCCGTTTTTGGATGCCTTATCAACACTGTATGTTATAACATGCCTCTACATGCTATACTAAGTGTTTTTCAGCTGTTTTTGGGACATGCCAAATTTTGACATTTTCGCCATACTATAGCCTTGTTTCTTTGGTCATTTTTTCAACATGCTATTTCATGAGGTTTTTTGACCGTTTTTGGATGCTTTATCAACACAGTATTGTATAACATGGCTCTACATGCTATACTAAGTGTTTTTCAGCTGTTTTTGGGACATGTCAAATTTTGACATTTTCGCCATACTATAGCCTTGCATCTTTGGTCATTTTTTCAACATGTTATTTTTGGGTTTTTTGGACAGTTTTTCAAAGTTTTATGAACACAGTATTGTATAACATGCCTCTACATGCTATACTAAGTTGTTTTCAGCTGTTTTTGGGACATGTCAAATTTTGACATTTTCGCCATACTATAGCCTTGCTTCTTTGGTCATTTTTATAACATGCTATTTCATAAGGTTTTGGGACGTTTTTGGATGCCTTATCAACACTGTATGGTATAACATGCCTATACATGCTATACTAAGTGTTTTTCAGCTGTTTTTGGGACATGTCAAATTTTGACATTTTCGCCATACTATAGCCTTGCTTCTTTGGTCAATTTTTCAACATGTTATTTCATGAGGTTTTGGGCCGTTTTTGGATGCTTTATCAACACTGTATTTTATAACATGCCTCTACATGCTATACTAAGTGTTTTTTAGCTGTTTTTGGGACATGCCACATTTTGACATTTTCGCCATACTATAGCCTTGCTTCTTTGGTCAGTTTTTCAACATGCTGTTTTGAAGGGTTTTTGGCTGTTTTTGAATGTTTTATCAACACTGTATGTTATCACATGCCTCTACATGCTATACTAAGTGTTTTTCAGCTGTTTTTGGGATATGCCAAATTTTGACATTTTCGCCATACTATAGCCTTGCTTCTTTGGTCAATTTTTCAACATGCTATTTCATGAGGTTTTGGGCCGTTTTTGGATGCCTTATCAACACTGTATGTCATAACATGCCTCTACATGCTATACTAAGTGTATTTCAGCTGTTTTTGGGACATGTCAAATTTTGACATTTTCATACTATAGCCTTGCTTCTTTGGTCAATTTTTCAACATGCTGTTTTGAAGGGTTTTGGCTGTTTTGAATGTTTTATCAACACAGTATTGTATAACATGCCTCTACATGCTATACTAAGTGTTTTTCAGCTGTTTTTGGGACATGCCAAATTTTGACATTTTCGCCATACTATAGCCTTGCTTCTTTGATCATTTTTTCAACATGCTATTTTTAAGGGTTTTTTGACCTTTTTAAGATGCTTTATCAACACTGTATGTTATAACATACCTCTACATGCTATACTAAGTGTTTTTCAGCTGTTTTTGGGATATGCCAAATTTTGACATTTTCGCCATACTATAGCCTTGCTTCTTTGGTCAATTTTTCAACATGCTATTTCATGAGGTTTTGGGACATTTTGGATGCCTTATCAACACTGTATTGTATAACATGCCTCTACATGCTATACTAAGTGTTTTTCAGCTGTTTTTGGGACATGTCAAATTTTGACATTTTCGCCATACTATAGCCTTGCTTCTTTGGTCATTTTTTCAACATGCTATTTCATGAGGTTTTTTGACCGTTTTAAGATGCTTTATCAACACAGTATTGTGTAACATGCCTCTACATGCTATACTAAGTGTATTTCAGCTGTTTTTGGGACATGTCAAATTTTGACATTTTCGCCATACTATAGCCTTGCTTCTTTGGTCAATTTTTCAACATGTTATTTCAAGAGGTTTTTGGCTGTTTTGGATGCTTTATCAACACTGTATGTTATAACATGCCTCTACATGCTATACTAAGTGTTTTTCAGCTGTTTTTGGGATATGCCAAATTTTGACATTTTCGCCATACTATAGCCTTGCTTCTTTGGTCAATTTTTCAACATGCTGTTTCATGAGGTTTTTGACTGCTTTTGATACTTTATCAACACAGTATTGTGTAACATGCCTCTACATGCTATACTAAGTGTTTTTCAGCTGTTTTTGGGACATGCCAAATTTTGACATTTTTGCCATACTATAGCCTTGCTTCTTTGATCATTTTTTCAACATGCTATTTTTGGGGGTTTTTGACCGTTTTAAGATGCTTTATCAACACCGTATGTTATGACATGCCTCTACATGCTATACTAAGTGTTTTTCAGCTGTTTTTGGGACATGTCAAATTTTGACATTTTCGCCATACTATAGCCTTGCTTCTTTGGTCAATTTTTCAACATGCTGTTTTGAAGGGTTTTTGGTTGTTTTTGAATGTTTTATCAACACAGTATTGTATAGCATGCCTCTACATGCTATACTAAGTGTTTTTCAGCTGTTTTTGGGACATGTAAAATTTTGACATTTTTGCCATACTATAGCCTTGCTTCTTTGGTCAATTTTTCAACATGTTGTTTTGAAGGGTTTTTGGCTGTTTTTGAATGTTTTATCAACACAGTATTGTGTAACATGCCTCTACATGCTATACTAAGTGTTTTTCAGCTGTTTTTGGGACATGCCAAATTTTGACATTTTCGCCATACTATAGCCTTGCTTCTTTGGTCAATTTTTCAACATGCTGTTTTGAAGGGTTTTTGGCTGTTTTTGAATGTTTTATCAACACAGTATTGTATAACATGCCTCTACATGCTATACTAAGTGTTTTTCAGCTGTTTTTGGGACATGCCAAATTTTGACATTTTTGCCATACTATAGCCTTGCTTCTTTGATCATTTTTTCAACATGCTATTTTTGGGGGTTTTTGACCGTTTTAAGATGCTTTATCAACACCGTATGTTATGACATGCCTCTACATGCTATACTAAGTGTTTTTCAGCTGTTTTTGGGACATGTCAAATTTTGACATTTTCGCCGTACTATAGCCTTGCTTCTTTGGTCAATTTTTCAACATGCTGTTTTGAAGGGTTTTTGGTTGTTTTTGAATGTTTTATCAACACAGTATTGTATAGCATGCCTCTACATGCTATACTAAGTGTTTTTCAGCTGTTTTTGGGACATGTCAAATTTTGACATTTTTGCCATACTATAGCCTTGCTTCTTTGGTCAATTTTTCAACATGTTGTTTTGAAGGGTTTTTGGCTGTTTTTGAATGTTTTATCAACACAGTATTGTGTAACATGCCTCTACATGCTATACTAAGTGTTTTTCAGCTGTTTTTGGGACATGCCAAATTTTGACATTTTCGCCATACTATAGCCTTGCTTCTTTGGTCAATTTTTCAACATGCTGTTTTGAAGGGTTTTTGGCTGTTTTTGAATGTTTTATCAACACAGTATTGTGTAACATGCCTCTACATGCTATACTAAGTGTTTTTCAGCTGTTTTTGGGACATGTGAAATTTTGACATTTTTGCCATACTATAGCCTTGCTTCTTTGGTCAATTTTTCAACATGCTATTTTTGGGTTTTTTTGACCATTTTAAGATGCTTGATCAACACTGTATGTCATAACATGCCTCTACATGCTATACTAAGTGTTTTTCAGCTGTTTTTGGGACATGTCAAATTTTGACATTTTCGCCATACTATAGCCTTGCTTCTTTGGTCATTTTTTCAACATGCTATTTCATGAGGTTTTTTGACCGTTTTAAGATGCTTTATCAACACAGTATTGTGTAACATGCCTCTCCATGCTATACTAAGTGTTTTTCAGCTGTTTTTGGGATATGCCAAATTTTGACATTTTCGCCATACTATAGCCTTGCTTCTTTGGTCAATTTTTCAACATGCTGTTTCATGAGGTTTTTTGACCGTTTTTGGATACTTTATCAACACAGTATTGTGTAACATGCCTCTACATGCTATACTAAGTGTTTTTCAGCTGTTTTTGGGATATGCCAAATTTTGACATTTTCGCCATACTATAGCCTTGCTTCTTTGGTCAATTTTTCAACATGCTGTTTTGAAGGGTTTTTGGCTGTTTTTGAATGTTTTATCAACACAGTATTGTATAACATGCCTCTACATGCTATACTAAGTGTTTTTCAGCTGTTTTTGGGACATGCCACATTTTGACATTTTCGCCATACTATAGCCTTGCTTCTTTGGTCATTTTTTCAACATGCTATTTCATGAGGTTTTGGGACATTTTTGGATGCCTTATCAACACTGTATGGTATAACATGCCTCCACATGCTATACTAAGTGTTTTTCAGCTGTTTTTGGGACATGTCAAATTTTGACATTTTCGCCATACTATAGCCTTGTTTCTTTGGTCATTTTTTCAACATGCTATTTCATGAGGTTTTTTGACCGTTTTAAGATGCTTTATCAACACAGTATTGTGTAACATGCCTCTACATGCTATACTAAGTGTATTTCAGCTGTTTTTGGGACATGTCAAATTTTGACATTTTCGCCATACTATAGCCTTGCTTCTTTGGTCAATTTTTCAACATGTTATTTCATGAGGTTTTGGGCCGTTTTTGGATGCTTTATCAACACTGTATGTTATAACATGCCTCTACATGCTATACTAAGTGTTTTTCAGCTGTTTTTGGGACATGCCACATTTTGACATTTTCGCCATACTATAGCCTTGCTTCTTTGGTCAGTTTTTCAACATGCTGTTTTGAAGGGTTTTGGGCCGTTTTTGGATGCCTTATCAACACTGTATGGTATGACATGCCTCTACATGCTATACTAAGTGTTTTTCAGCTGTTTTTGGGACATGTCAAATTTTGACATTTTCGCCATACTATAGCCTTGCTTCTTTGGTCAATTTTTCAACATGCTGTTTTGAAGGGTTTTTGGTTGTTTTTGAATGTTTTATCAACACAGTATTGTATAGCATGCCTCTACATGCTATACTAAGTGTTTTTCAGCTGTTTTTGGGACATGCCAAATTTTGACATTTTTGCCATACTATAGCCTTGCTTCTTTGATCATTTTTTCAACATGCTATTTTTGGGGGTTTTTGACCGTTTTAAGATGCTTTATCAACACCGTATGTTATGACATGCCTCTACATGCTATACTAAGTGTTTTTCAGCTGTTTTTGGGACATGTCAAATTTTGACATTTTCGCCATACTATAGCCTTGCTTCTTTGGTCAATTTTTCAACATGCTGTTTTGAAGGGTTTTTGGTTGTTTTTGAATGTTTTATCAACACAGTATTGTATAGCATGCCTCTACATGCTATACTAAGTGTTTTTCAGCTGTTTTTGGGACATGTAAAATTTTGACATTTTTGCCATACTATAGCCTTGCTTCTTTGGTCAATTTTTCAACATGTTGTTTTGAAGGGTTTTTGGCTGTTTTTGAATGTTTTATCAACACAGTATTGTGTAACATGCCTCTACATGCTATACTAAGTGTTTTTCAGCTGTTTTTGGGACATGCCAAATTTTGACATTTTCGCCATACTATAGCCTTGCTTCTTTGGTCAATTTTTCAACATGCTGTTTTGAAGGGTTTTTGGCTGTTTTTGAATGTTTTATCAACACAGTATTGTATAACATGCCTCTACATGCTATACTAAGTGTTTTTCAGCTGTTTTTGGGACATGCCAAATTTTGACATTTTTGCCATACTATAGCCTTGCTTCTTTGATCATTTTTTCAACATGCTATTTTTGGGGGTTTTTGACCGTTTTAAGATGCTTTATCAACACCGTATGTTATGACATGCCTCTACATGCTATACTAAGTGTTTTTCAGCTGTTTTTGGGACATGTCAAATTTTGACATTTTCGCCGTACTATAGCCTTGCTTCTTTGGTCAATTTTTCAACATGCTGTTTTGAAGGGTTTTTGGTTGTTTTTGAATGTTTTATCAACACAGTATTGTATAGCATGCCTCTACATGCTATACTAAGTGTTTTTCAGTTGTTTTTGGGACATGTCAAATTTTGACATTTTTGCCATACTATAGCCTTGCTTCTTTGGTCAATTTTTCAACATGTTGTTTTGAAGGGTTTTTGGCTGTTTTTGAATGTTTTATCAACACAGTATTGTGTAACATGCCTCTACATGCTATACTAAGTGTTTTTCAGCTGTTTTTGGGACATGCCAAATTTTGACATTTTCGCCATACTATAGCCTTGCTTCTTTGGTCAATTTTTCAACATGCTGTTTTGAAGGGTTTTTGGCTGTTTTTGAATGTTTTATCAACACAGTATTGTGTAACATGCCTCTACATGCTATACTAAGTGTTTTTCAGCTGTTTTTGGGACATGTGAAATTTTGACATTTTTGCCATACTATAGCCTTGCTTCTTTGGTCAATTTTTCAACATGCTATTTTTGGGTTTTTTTGACCATTTTAAGATGCTTGATCAACACTGTATGTCATAACATGCCTCTACATGCTATACTAAGTGTTTTTCAGCTGTTTTTGGGACATGTCAAATTTTGACATTTTCGCCATACTATAGCCTTTGCTTCTTTGGTCATTTTTTCAACATGCTATTTCATGAGGTTTTTTGACTGCTTTTAAGATGCTTTATCAACACAGTATTGTGTAACATGCCTCTCCATGCTATACTAAGTGTTTTTCAGCTGTTTTTGGGATATGCCAAATTTTGACATTTTCGCCATACTATAGCCTTGCTTCTTTGGTCAATTTTTCAACATGCTGTTTCATGAGGTTTTTTGACCGTTTTTGGATACTTTATCAACACAGTATTGTGTAACATGCCTCTACATGCTATACTAAGTGTTTTTCAGCTGTTTTTGGGATATGCCAAATTTTGACATTTTCGCCATACTATAGCCTTGCTTCTTTGGTCAATTTTTCAACATGCTGTTTTGAAGGGTTTTTGGCTGTTTTGAATGTTTTATCAACACAGTATTGTATAACATGCCTCTACATGCTATACTAAGTGTTTTTCAGCTGTTTTTGGGACATGCCACATTTTGACATTTTCGCCATACTATAGCCTTGCTTCTTTGGTCATTTTTTCAACATGCTATTTCATGAGGTTTTGGGACATTTTTGGATGCCTTATCAACACTGTATGGTATAACATGCCTCCACATGCTATACTAAGTGTTTTTCAGCTGTTTTTGGGACATGTCAAATTTTGACATTTTCGCCATACTATAGCCTTGTTTCTTTGGTCATTTTTCAACATGCTATTTCATGAGGTTTTTTGACCGTTTTAAGATGCTTTATCAACACAGTATTGTGTAACATGCCTCTACATGCTATACTAAGTGTATTTCAGCTGTTTTTGGGACATGTCAAATTTTGACATTTTCGCCATACTATAGCCTTGCTTCTTTGGTCAATTTTTCAACATGTTATTTCATGAGGTTTTGGGCCGTTTTTGGATGCTTTATCAACACTGTATGTTATAACATGCCTCTACATGCTATACTAAGTGTTTTTCAGCTGTTTTTGGGACATGCCACATTTTGACATTTTCGCCATACTATAGCCTTGCTTCTTTGGTCAGTTTTCAACATGCTGTTTTGAAGGGTTTTAATGCTTTTTGATGCCTTATCAACACTGTATGGTATGACATGCCTCTACATGCTATACTAAGTGTTTTTCAGCTGTTTTTGGGACATGTCAAATTTTGACATTTTCGCCATACTATAGCCTTGTTTCTTTGGTCATTTTTCAACATGCTATTTTTGGGGTTTTTTACTGTTTTAAGATGCTTTATCAACACTGTATTGTGTAACATGCCTCTACATGCTATACTAAGTGTTTTTCAGCTGTTTTTGGGATATGCCAAATTTTGACATTTTCGCCATACTATAGCCTTGCTTCTTTGGTCAATTTTTCAACATGCTGTTTTGAAGGGTTTTTGGCTGTTTTTGAATGTTTTATCAACACAGTATTGTATAACATGCCTCTACATGCTATACTAAGTGTTTTTCAGCTGTTTTTGGGACATGCCACATTTTGACATTTTCGCCATACTATAGCCTTGCTTCTTTGGTCATTTTTTCAACATGCTATTTCATGAGGTTTTGGGACATTTTTGGATGCCTTATCAACACTGTATGGTATAACATGCCTCTACATGCTATACTAAGTGTTTTTCAGCTGTTTTTGGGACATGTCAAATTTTGACATTTTCGCCATACTATAGCCTTGCTTCTTTGGTCATTTTTTCAACATGCTATTTCATGAGGTTTTTTGACCGTTTTAAGATGCTTTATCAACACAGTATTGTGTAATATGCCTCTACATGCTATACTAAGTGTATTTCAGCTGTTTTTGGGACATGTCAAATTTTGACATTTTCGCCATACTATAGCCTTGCTTCTTTGGTCAATTTTTCAACATGTTATTTCATGAGGTTTTGGGCCGTTTTTGGATGCTTTATCAACACTGTATGTTATAACATGCCTCTACATGCTATACTAAGTGTTTTTCAGCTGTTTTTGGGATATGCCAAATTTTGACATTTTCGCCATACTATAGCCTTGCTTCTTTGGTCAATTTTTCAACATGCTGTTTCATGAGGTTTTTTGACCGTTTTTGGATACTTTATCAACACAGTATTGTGTAACATGCCTCTACATGCTATACTAAGTGTTTTTCAGCTGTTTTTGGGACATGCCAAATTTTGACATTTTTGCCATACTATAGCCTTGCTTCTTTGATCATTTTTTCAACATGCTATTTTTGGGGGTTTTTGACCGTTTTAAGATGCTTTATCAACACCGTATGTTATGACATGCCTCTACATGCTATACTAAGTGTTTTTCAGCTGTTTTTGGGACATGTCAAATTTTGACATTTTCGCCATACTATAGCCTTGCTTCTTTGGTCAATTTTTCAACATGCTGTTTTGAAGGGTTTTTGGTTGTTTTTGAATGTTTTATCAACACAGTATTGTATAGCATGCCTCTACATGCTATACTAAGTGTTTTTCAGCTGTTTTTGGGACATGTAAAATTTTGACATTTTTGCCATACTATAGCCTTGCTTCTTTGGTCAATTTTTCAACATGTTGTTTTGAAGGGTTTTTGGCTGTTTTTGAATGTTTTATCAACACAGTATTGTGTAACATGCCTCTACATGCTATACTAAGTGTTTTTCAGCTGTTTTTGGGACATGCCAAATTTTGACATTTTCGCCATACTATAGCCTTGCTTCTTTGGTCAATTTTTCAACATGCTGTTTTGAAGGGTTTTTGGCTGTTTTTGAATGTTTTATCAACACAGTATTGTATAACATGCCTCTACATGCTATACTAAGTGTTTTTCAGCTGTTTTTGGGACATGTGAAATTTTGACATTTTTGCCATACTATAGCCTTGCTTCTTTGGTCAATTTTTCAACATGCTGTTTTGAAGGGTTTTTGGCTGTTTTTGAATGTTTTATCAACACAGTATTGTATAACATGCCTCTACATGCTATACTAAGTGGTTTTCAGCTGTTCTTGGGACATGTCAAATTTTGACATTTTCGCCATACTATAGCCTTGCTTCTTTGGTCAATTTTTCAACATGTTATTTCATGAGGTTTTGGGCCGTTTTTGATGCTTTATCAACACTGTATGTTATAACATGCCTCTACATGCTATACTAAGTGTTTTTCAGCTGTTTTTGGGACATGCCAAATTTTGACATTTTCGCCATACTATAGCCTTGCTTCTTTGGTCAATTTTTCAACATGCTGTTTCATGAGGTTTTTTGACCGTTTTTGGATACTTTATCAACACAGTATTGTGTAACATGCCTCTACATGCTATACTAAGTGTTTTTCAGCTGTTTTTGGGACATGCCAAATTTTGACATTTTTGCCATACTATAGCCTTGCTTCTTTGGTCAATTTTTCAACATGCTATTTTTGGGGTTTTTTACTGTTTTAAGATGCTTTATCAACACTGTATGTTATAACACGCCTCTACATGCTATACTAAGTGTTTTTCAGCTGTTTTTGGGACATGTCAAATTTTGACATTTTCGCCATACTATAGCCTTGCTTCTTTGGTCAATTTTTCAACATGCTGTTTTGAAGGGTTTTTGGTTGTTTTTGAATGTTTTATCAACACAGTATTGTATAGCATGCCTCTACATGCTATACTAAGTGTTTTTCAGCTGTTTTTGGGACATGTAAAATTTTGACATTTTTGCCATACTATAGCCTTGCTTCTTTGGTCAATTTTTCAACATGTTGTTTTGAAGGGTTTTTGGCTGTTTTTGAATGTTTTATCAACACAGTATTGTGTAACATGCCTCTACATGCTATACTAAGTGTTTTTCAGCTGTTTTTGGGACATGCCAAATTTTGACATTTTCGCCAGACTATAGCCTTGCTTCTTTGGTCAATTTTTCAACATGCTGTTTTGAAGGGTTTTTGGCTGTTTTTGAATGTTTTATCAACACAGTATTGTATAACATGCCTCTACATGCTATACTAAGTGTTTTTCAGCTGTTTTTGGGACATGCCAAATTTTGACATTTTCGCCATACTATAGCCTTGCTTCTTTGGTCATTTTTTCAACATGCTATTTTTGGGGGTTTTGACTGCTTTAAGATGCTTTATCAACACCGTATGTTATGACATGCCTCTACATGCTATACTAAGTGTTTTCAGTTGTTTTTGGGACATGTCAAATTTTGACATTTTCGCCATACTATAGCCTTGCTTCTTTGGTCAATTTTTCAACATGCTGTTTTGAAGGGTTTTTGGTTGTTTTTGAATGTTTTATCAACACAGTATTGTATAGCATGCCTCTACATGCTATACTAAGTGTTTTTCAGCTGTTTTTGGGACATGTCAAATTTTGACATTTTTGCCATACTATAGCCTTGCTTCTTTGGTCAATTTTTCAACATGCTGTTTTGAAGGGTTTTTGGTTGTTTTTGAATGTTTTATCAACACAGTATTGTATAGCATGCCTCTACATGCTATACTAAGTGTTTTTCAGCTGTTTTTGGGACATGCCAAATTTTGACATTTTCGCCATACTATAGCCTTGCTTCTTTGGTCAATTTTTCAACATGCTGTTTTGAAGGGTTTTTGGCTGTTTTTGAATGTTTTATCAACACAGTATTGTGTAACATGCCTCTACATGCTATACTAAGTGTTTTTCAGCTGTTTTTGGGACATGTGAAATTTTGACATTTTTGCCATACTATAGCCTTGCTTCTTTGGTCAATTTTTCAACATGCTGTTTTGAAGGGTTTTTGGCTGTTTTTGAATGTTTTATCAACACAGTATTGTATAACATGCCTCTACATGCTATACTAAGTGTTTTTCAGCTGTTTTTGGGATATGTCAAATTTTGACATTTTCGCCATACTATAGCCTTGCTTCTTTGGTCATTTTTTCAACATGCTATTTTTGGGTTTTTTTGACCATTTTAAGATGCTTGATCAACACTGTATGTCATAACATGCCTCTACATGCTATACTAAGTGTTTTTCAGCTGTTTTTGGGACATGTCAAATTTTGACATTTTCGCCATACTATAGCCTTGCTTCTTTGGTCAATTTTTCAACATGCTGTTTTGAAGAGTTTTTGACCTTTTTAAGATGCTTTATCAACACTGTATGTTATAACATACCTCTACATGCTATACTAAGTGTTTTTCAGCTGTTTTTGGGACATATCAAAATTTTGACATTTTCGCCATACTATAGCCTTGCTTCTTTGGTCAATTTTTCAACATGCTGTTTTGAAGGGTTTTTGGCTGTTTTTGAATGTTTTATCAACACAGTATTGTATAACATGCCTCTACATGCTATACTAAGTGGTTTTCAGCTGTTCTTGGGACATGTCAAATTTTGACATTTTCGCCATACTATAGCCTTGCTTCTTTGGTCAATTTTTCAACATGCTATTTCATGAGGTTTTGGGCCGTTTTTGGATGCTTTATCAACACTGTATGGTATGACATGCCTCTACGTGCTATACTAAGTGTTTTTCAGCTGTTTTTGGGACATGTCAAATTTTGACATTTTCGCCATACTATAGCCTTGCTTCTTTGGTCATTTTTTCAACATGCTATTTCATGAGGTTCTGGGCTTTTTGATGCCTTATCAACACTGTATGTTATAACATACCTCTACATGCTATACTAAGTGTTTTTCAGCTGTTTTTGGGACATATCAAAATTTTGACATTTTCGCCATACTATAGCCTTGCTTCTTTGGTCAATTTTTCAACATGCTGTTTTGAAGGGTTTTTGGCTGTTTTTGAATGTTTTATCAACACAGTATTGTATAACATGCCTCTACATGCTATACTAAGTGGTTTTCAGCTGTTTTTGGGACATGTCAAATTTTGACATTTTCGCCATACTATAGCCTTGCTTCTTTGGTCAATTTTTCAACATGCTATTTCATGAGGTTTTGGGACATTTTTGGATGCCTTATCAACACTGTATGGTATAACATGCCTCTACATGCTATACTAAGTGTTTTTCAGCTGTTTTTGGGACATGTCAAATTTTGACATTTTCGCCATACTATAGCCTTGCTTCTTTGGTCATTTTTTCAACATGCTATTTCATGAGGTTTTTTGACCGTTTTAAGATGCTTTATCAACACAGTATTGTGTAACATGCCTCTACATGCTATACTAAGTGTATTTCAGCTGTTTTTGGGACATGTCAAATTTTGACATTTTCGCCATACTATAGCCTTGCTTCTTTGGTCAATTTTTCAACATGTTATTTCATGAGGTTTTGGGCCGTTTTTGGATGCTTTATCAACACTGTATGTTATAACATGCCTCTACATGCTATACTAAGTGTTTTTCAGCTGTTTTTGGGATATGCCAAATTTTGACATTTTCGCCATACTATAGCCTTGCTTCTTTGGTCAATTTTTCAACATGCTGTTTCATGAGGTTTTTTGACCGTTTTTGGATACTTTATCAACACAGTATTGTGTAACATGCCTCTACATGCTATACTAAGTGTTTTTCAGCTGTTTTTGGGACATGCCAAATTTTGACATTTTTGCCATACTATAGCCTTGCTTCTTTGATCATTTTTTCAACATGCTATTTTTGGGGGTTTTTGACCGTTTTAAGATGCTTTATCAACACCGTATGTTATGACATGCCTCTACATGCTATACTAAGTGTTTTTCAGCTGTTTTTGGGACATGTCAAATTTTGACATTTTCGCCATACTATAGCCTTGCTTCTTTGGTCAATTTTTCAACATGCTGTTTTGAAGGGTTTTTGGTTGTTTTTGAATGTTTTATCAACACAGTATTGTATAGCATGCCTCTACATGCTATACTAAGTGTTTTTCAGCTGTTTTTGGGACATGTAAAATTTTGACATTTTTGCCATACTATAGCCTTGCTTCTTTGGTCAATTTTTCAACATGTTGTTTTGAAGGGTTTTTGGCTGTTTTTGAATGTTTTATCAACACAGTATTGTGTAACATGCCTCTACATGCTATACTAAGTGTTTTTCAGCTGTTTTTGGGACATGCCAAATTTTGACATTTTCGCCATACTATAGCCTTGCTTCTTTGGTCAATTTTTCAACATGCTGTTTTGAAGGGTTTTTGGCTGTTTTTGAATGTTTTATCAACACAGTATTGTGTAACATGCCTCTACATGCTATACTAAGTGTTTTTCAGCTGTTTTTGGGACATGTGAAATTTTGACATTTTTGCCATACTATAGCCTTGCTTCTTTGGTCAATTTTTCAACATGCTATTTTTGGGTTTTTTTGACCATTTTAAGATGCTTGATCAACACTGTATGTCATAACATGCCTCTACATGCTATACTAAGTGTTTTTCAGCTGTTTTTGGGACATGTCAAATTTTGACATTTTCGCCATACTATAGCCTTGCTTCTTTGGTCAATTTTTCAACATGCTGTTTTGAAGAGTTTTTGACCTTTTTAAGATGCTTTATCAACACTGTATGTTATAACATACCTCTACATGCTATACTAAGTGTTTTTCAGCTGTTTTTGGGACATATCAAAATTTTGACATTTTCGCCATACTATAGCCTTGCTTCTTTGGTCAATTTTTCAACATGCTGTTTTGAAGGGTTTTTGGCTGTTTTTGAATGTTTTATCAACACAGTATTGTATAACATGCCTCTACATGCTATACTAAGTGGTTTTCAGCTGTTCTTGGGACATGTCAAATTTTGACATTTTCGCCATACTATAGCCTTGCTTCTTTGGTCAATTTTTCAACATGCTATTTCATGAGGTTTTGGGCCGTTTTTGGATGCTTTATCAACACTGTATGGTATGACATGCCTCTACGTGCTATACTAAGTGTTTTTCAGCTGTTTTTGGGACATGTCAAATTTTGACATTTTCGCCATACTATAGCCTTGCTTCTTTGGTCATTTTTTCAACATGCTATTTCATGAGGTTCTGGGCCGTTTTTGGATGCCTTATCAACACTGTATGTTATAACATACCTCTACATGCTATACTAAGTGTTTTTCAGCTGTTTTTGGGACATATCAAAATTTTGACATTTTCGCCATACTATAGCCTTGCTTCTTTGGTCAATTTTTCAACATGCTGTTTTGAAGGGTTTTTGGCTGTTTTTGAATGTTTTATCAACACAGTATTGTATAACATGCCTCTACATGCTATACTAAGTGGTTTTCAGCTGTTTTTGGGACATGTCAAATTTTGACATTTTCGCCATACTATAGCCTTGCTTCTTTGGTCAATTTTTCAACATGCTATTTCATGAGGTTTTGGGCCGTTTTTGGATGCTTTATCAACACTGTATGGTATGACATGCCTCTACGTGCTATACTAAGTGTTTTTCAGCTGTTTTTGGGACATGTCAAATTTTGACATTTTCGCCATACTATAGCCTTGCATCTTTGGTCATTTTTTCAACATGTTATTTTTGGGTTTTTTGGACAGTTTTTCAAAGTTTTATGAACACAGTATTGTATAACATGCCTCTACATGCTATACTAAGTTGTTTTCAGCTGTTTTTGGGACATGTCAAATTTTGACATTTTCGCCATACTATAGCCTTGCTTCTTTGGTCATTTTTATAACATGCTATTTCATAAGGTTTTGGGACGTTTTTGGATGCCTTATCAACACTGTATGGTATAACATGCCTATACATGCTATACTAAGTGTTTTTCAGCTGTTTTTGGGACATGCCAAATTTTGACATTTTCGCCATACTATAGCCTTGCTTCTTTGGTCAATTTTTCAACATGTTATTTCATGAGGTTTTGGGTCGTTTTTGGATGCTTTATCAACACTGTATTTTATCACATGCCTCTACATGCTATACTAAGTGGTTTTCAGCTGTTTTTGGGACATGTCAAATTTTGACATTTTCGCCATACTATAGCCTTGCTTCTTTGGTCATTTTTTCAACATGCTATTTTTGGGTTTTTTTGACCATTTTAAGATGCTTGATCAACACTGTATGGTATGACATGCCTCTACATGCTATACTAAGTGTTTTTCAGCTGTTTTTGGGACATGTCAAATTTTGACATTTTCGCCATACTATAGCCTTGCTTCTTTGGTCAATTTTTCTACATGCTGTTTTGAAGGGTTTTTGGCTATTTTTGAATGTTTTATCAACACAGTATTGTATAACATGCCTCTACATGCTATACTAAGTGTTTTTCAGCTGTTTTTGGGACATGTCAAATTTTGACATTTTCGCCATACTATAGCCTTGCTTCTTTGATCATTTTTTCAACATGCTATTTTTGGGGTTTTTTGACCGTTTTAAGATGCTTTATCAACACTGTATGTTATAACATGCCTCTACATGCTATACTAAGTGTTTTTCAGCTGTTTTTGGGACATGTCAGATTTTGACATTTTCGCCATACTATAGCCTTGCTTCTTTGGTCAATTTTTCAACATGCTGTTTTGAAGGGTTTTTGGCTGTTTTTGAATGTTTTATCAACACAGTATTGTATAACATGCCTCTACATGCTATACTAAGTGGTTTTCAGCTGTTTTTGGGACATGTCAAATTTTGACATTTTCGCCATACTATAGCCTTGCTTCTTTGGTCAATTTTTCAACATGCTATTTCATGAGGTTTTGGGCCGTTTTTGGATGCTTTATCAACACTGTATGGTATGACATGCCTCTACGTGCTATACTAAGTGTTTTTCAGCTGTTTTTGGGACATGTCAAATTTTGACATTTTCGCCATACTATAGCCTTGCTTCTTTGGTCATTTTTTCAACATGCTATTTCATGAGGTTCTGGGCCGTTTTTGGATGCCTTATCAACACTGTATCATATAACATGCCTCTACATGCTATACTAAGTGTTTTTCAGCTGTTTTTGGGACATGTCAAATTTTGCCATTTTTGCCATACTATAGCCTTGCTTTTAGGGTTGGGCGATATGGCCTAAAAAAAAAATCCCAATTCACAATTTAAATCGATTTTTTTCACCCCCTCCCTAAAATCAATTTGCAGATGACAAAGAAATTGTTCAAAACAAGTTTCAATTTTATTTTGTTTAAATTTTCCCTTCTGGGGTTTAAGTTACATAAACAAGCCACAAAAAAGAGATGGCAAGCCCTGCCTGCCATTGTAAACAGTGACAATGTAACTTTTCAGTCAGCTTTATCTAGTTTCAAAATGACACAATGCACTCTAAAACTAACTTAAAAAAATAAAACATAAAATTGTAAGACCCTTTGTTGAGGTTGATAAAATAAAGTGCAAACAAAACTCTCAGTTACCTGAACATGTTTTGCATAATAAAGAGGTACTTGTGTGGTAAACAAAAGTATTTGGTCACTATTTTAATTCCCTGAATCATGTAAAGTAAGCCGTTTGGAGGCAGACGCTCTGCAGAGTCCAGTCATCGCTTATGAAGTGCACCTTTAAACTTAGGTAGGGCTGCATCACTCTGCTGGACCACAGATCGGTTGTCGCGGAGTAGAACGGCACTCCCTCCAGCTCCGTGGCGATCCTTTGGCGTGTACTGTTATACAGCTGAGGCAAG
Source organism: Plectropomus leopardus (assembly GCF_026936395.1). Taxonomy (NCBI): domain Eukaryota; kingdom Metazoa; phylum Chordata; class Actinopteri; order Perciformes; family Serranidae; genus Plectropomus; species Plectropomus leopardus. Next base: position 15,712,305 of record NC_142192.1, on the reverse strand, counting down.
GCAACTTCAGAAAAATGTTTGCGGCCTGGTAGCATGTACCTGGGGTCCAAAACTTTCAGCAGGTGAATAAACCCCGGCTTTTCCACGGTGTATATGGGCACCATACCTCTTGCGATATACATCGCGACTGCATCCGTGACAGCTTTCCACCGGGCTCCTTTCTTATCATACGGGATACAGTTTGTCAATGTTTCCAAGACGGTAGGTTGTTTTTTGGTTGCGGTGCTTGGGCTGCCGCGGTCTTGTTCCTTTCGTAGGGAGCAACACCTCTCCCACTCGGCAGCATGCTTCTGTTTGAGGTGCTGCAGTAAATTGGTAGTACTGCTACCTTTTGTAGCAACAGCCTTTAAACAGACTTTGCAGCGAGGTGCTGTTTGTTCAGTGTCTGACGCCACAAACCCGAACCAATTCCAAATGACTGAAGTGAGATCTGCACCGCTTGCCGCCATGTTGTTTGTGTATCAAGCGCGGGGGGGAAGGGGGGCGCGCACTCTGAACTACGGGAGCCCAGCAGGCAGGCATTGGTTGCGGATATTGATGAGAAAATCGATTTTCATTGAAACAAATCGACATTAAGTACAAATTCGAATTAATCGATAAAATCGATTTATCGCCCAGCCCTACTTGCTTCTTTAGTCATTTTTTCAACATGCTAATTTTGGGCGTTTTTTGACCGTTTTAAGATGCTTTATCAACACTGTATGTTATAACATGCCTCTACATGCTATACTAAGTGTTTTTCAGCTGTTTTTGGGACATGCCAAATTTTGACATTTTCGCCATACTATAGCCTTGTTTCTTTGGTCATTTTTTCAACATGCTATTTCATGAGGTTTTTTGACCGTTTTTGTATGCTTTATCAACACAGTATTGTGTAACATGCCTCTACATGCTATACTAAGTGTTTTTCAGCTGTTTTTGGGATATGCCAAATTTTGACATTTTCGCCATACTATAGCCTTGCTTCTTTGGTCAATTTTTCAACATGTTGTTTTGAAGGGTTTTTGGCTGTTTTTGAATGTTTTATCAACACAGTATTGTATAACATGCCTCTACATGCTATACTAAGTGTTTTTCAGCTGTTTTTGGGACATGTCAAATTTTGACATTTTCGCCATACTATAGCCTTGCATCTTTGGTCAATTTTTCAACATGTTATTTTTGGGTTTTTTGGACAGTTTTTCAAAGTTTTATTAACACAGTATTGTATAACATGCCTCTACATGCTATACTAAGTTGTTTTCAGCTGTTTTTGGGACATGTCAAATTTTGACATTTTCGCCATACTATAGCCTTGCTTCTTTGGTCATTTTTTCAACATGCTATTTCATGAGGTTTTAATGCTTTTTGGATGCTTTATCAACACTGTATGTTATAACATGCCTCTAATGCTTTACTAAGTGTTTTTCAGCTGTTTTTGGGACATGCCACATTTTGACATTTTCGCCATACTATAGCCTTGCTTCTTTGGTCAGTTTTTCAACATGCTGTTTTGAAGGGTTTTTGGCTGTTTTTGAATGTTTTATCAACACAGTATTGTATAACATGCCTCTACATGCTATACTAAGTGTTTTTCAGCTGTTTTTGGGACATGTCAAATTTTGACATTTTCGCCATACTATAGCCTTGCTTCTTTGGTCAATTTTTCAACATGCTGTTTTGAAGGGTTTTTGGCTGTTTTTGAATGTTTTATCAATACAGTATTGTATAACATGCCTCTACATGCTATACTAAGTGGTTTTTAGCTGTTTTTTGGACATGTCAAATTTTGACATTTTTGCCATACTATAGCCTTGCTTTCTTTGGTCACTTTTTCAACATGCTATTTTATGGGTTTTTTCACTGTTTTAGGATGTTTTTTCAACACTGTACACTATAACATGCTTCGACATTCTACACTAATTGGTTTTCAGTTGTTATTTTGGACATGTCAAATTTTGACATTTTCGCCATACTATAGCCTTGCTTTTCTGGTCACTTTTTCAACATGCTACTTTTTGGTGTTTTTGCACGTTTTCGGATGTTTTTTCAACACTGTACACTATAACAAGCTTCTACATGCTATATTAATTGGTTTTCAGTTTTTTTTTGGACATGTCAAATTTTGACATTTTTGCCATACTATAGCCTTGCTTTCTTTGGTCACTCTTTCAACATGCTATTTTATGGGTTTTTTCGTTGTTTTCGGATGTTTTTTCAACACTGTACACTATAACATGCTTCAACATTCTACACTAATTGGTTTTCAGCTTTATTTTGGACATGTCAAATTTTGACATTTTTTGCCATACTATAACCTTGCTTTCTTTGGTCACTTTTTCAACATGCTACTTTATGGTGTTTTTGGACGTTTTCAGAGGTTTTTTTCAACACTGTACACTATAACATGCTTCGACATTCTACACTAATTGGTTTTCAGCTTTATTTTGGACATGTCAAATTTTGACATTTTCGCCATACTATAGCCTTGCTTTTCTGGTCACTTTTTCAACATGCTATTCTATAGTGGTTTTTTCGTTGTTTTAGGATGTTTTTTCAACACTGTACACTATAACATGCTTCGACATTCTACACTAATTGGTTTTCATCTGTATTTTGGACATGTCAAATTTTGACATTTTTGCCATACTATAGCCTTGCTTTCTTTGGTCACTTTTTCAACATGCTACTTTATGGGGTTTTTCACTGTTTTAGGATGTTTTTTCAACACTGTACACTATAACATGCTTCGACATTCTACACTAATTGGTTTTCAGTTGTTATTTTGGACATGTCAAATTTTGACATTTTCGCCATACTATAGCCTTGCTTTTCTGGTCACTTTTTCAACATGCTACTTTTTGGTGTTTTTGCACGTTTTCGGATGTTTTTTCAACACTGTACACTATAACAAGCTTCTACATGCTATATTAATTGGTTTTCAGTTTTTTTTTGGACATGTCAAATTTTGACATTTTTGCCATACTATAGCCTTGCTTTTCTGGTCACTTTTTCAACATGCTATTTTATAGTGGTTTTGGAAGTTTTTGGATGTTTTTTCAACACTGTACACTATAACATGCTTCTACATGCTATATTAATTGGTTTTCAGTTTTTTTTTGGACATGTCAAATTTTGACATTTTCGCCATACTATAGCCTTGCTTTCTTTGGTCACTTTTTCAACATGCTATTTTATGGGTTTTTTCGTTGTTTTCGGATGTTTTTTCAACACTGTACACTATAACATGCTTCGACATTCTACACTAATTGGTTTTCAGCTTTATTTTGGACATGTCAAATTTTGACATTTTCGCCATACTATAGCCTTGCTTTTCTGGTCACTTTTTCAACATGCTATTTTATAGTGGTTTTGGACGTTTTCTGATGTTTTTTCAACACTGTACACTATGGCATGCCTCGACATGTCATACTAAGCGGTTTTGAGGTGTTTTTTGGACATGTCAAATTTTGACATTTTCGCCATACTATAGCCTTGCTTTTCTGGTCACTTTTTCAACCTGCTACTTTATGGTGTTTTTGGACGTTTTCACAGTTTTTTTCAACACTGTACACAATAACATGCTTCGACATTCTACACTAATTGGTTTTCAGCTGTATTTTGGACATGTCAAATTTTGACATTTTGGCCATACTATAGCCTTGCTTTCTTTGGTAACTTTTTCAACATGCTACTTTATGGTGTTTTTGGATGTTTTCAGAGGTTTTTTCAACACTGTACACTATAACATGCTTCGACATTCTACACTAATTGGTTTTCAGCTTTATTTTGGACATGTCAAATTTTGACATTTTCGCCATACTATAGCCTTGCTTTTCTGGTCACTTTTTCAATATGCTATTTTATAGTGGTTTTGGAAGTTTTTGGATGTTTTTTCAACACTGTACACTATAACATGCTTCTACATGCTATATTAATTGGTTTTCAGTTTTTTTTTGGACATGTCAAATTTTGACATTTTTGCCATACTATAGCCTTGCTTTCTTTGGTCACTTTTTCAACATGCTATTTTATGGGTTTTGTCGCTGTTTTCGGATGTTTTTTCAACACTGTACACTATAACAAGCTTCTACATGCTATATTAATTGGTTTTCAGGTTTTTTTTGGACATGTCAAATTTTGACATTTTGGCCATACTATAGCCTTGCTTTTCTGGTCACTTTTTCAACATGCTACTTTATGGTGTTTTTGGACGTTTTCAGATGTTTTTTCAACACTGTACACTATGGCATGTCTCGACATGTCATACTAAGCGGTTTTGATGTGTTGTATGGACGTGTCAAAGTTTGACATATTCGTCATACTATAGCCTTACTTTTCTGGTCACTTTTTGAACATGCTACTTTTTGGTGTTTTTGGACGTTTTCGGATGTTTTTTCAACACTGTACACTATAACATGCTTCTACATGCTATATTAATTAGTTTTCAGGGTTTTTTTGGACATGTCAAATTTTGACATTTTTGCCATACTATAGCCTTGCTTTTCTGGTCACTTTTTCAACATGCTATTTTTTGGTGTTTTTGGACGTTTTCACAGTTTTTTTCAACACTGTACACTATGGAATGCCTCGACATGTCATACTAAATGATTTTGAGGTGTTTTTTGGACATGTCAAATTTTGACATTTTTGCCATACTATAGCCTTTCTTTCTTTGGTCACTTTTTCAACATGCTATTTTATGGGGGTTTTTGGACGTTTTCGGATGTTTTTTCAACACTGTACACTATGGCATGCTTCGACATTCTATACTAATTGGTTGGTTTCTTTTTTTCAATACTATATACTGCAACATGCCTCTACATGCTATACTAAGTGGTTTTCAGCTGTTTTCTGGACATGTCAGTTTTTTTTATCATACTAAAGCCCTGCCTTTTTGATCATTTTTTCAACATTCTCCTTTATGGGTTTTTGGTCCGTTTTGGGGTGTCTTCCCAACACTGTATACAACAAGTTGCCTCTACATGCTATACTAATTGGTTTTGAGCTGTTTTTTGGACATGTCCGTTCTTGACATTTTTCACCATACTCTATTGTAGCATTTCTGGTCGTTTTTCAACATGCCATATCATGATGTTTTTGGACGTTTAGTCGACATTTTATACTAAGATTACGACTCCAACCCATCCATTCATCCATTTTCTTCCGCTTATCCGGGGTCGGGTCGCGGGGGCAGCAGCCTAAGCAGGGAAACCCAGACTTCCCTCTCCCCGGCCACTTCATCCAGCTCTTCCCGGGGGACCCCGAGGCGTTCCCAGGCCAGCTGAGAGACGTAGTCTCTCCAGCGTGTCCTGGGTCTTCCCCGGGGCCTCCTACCGGTGGGACGTGCCCTGAACACCTCACCAGGGAGGCGTCCTGGAGGCATCCTAATTAGATGCCCGAGCCACCTCATCTGGCTCTTCTCAATGCGGAGGAGCAGCGGCTCTACTCCGAGCTCCTCCCAGATGACCGAGCTTCTCACCCTATCTCTAAGGGAGAGCCCAGCCACCCTACGGAGGAAACTCATTTCGGCCGCTTGTACCCGCGATCTTGTTCTTTCGGTCATTACCCAAAGCTCGTGACCATAGGTGAGGGTAGGAACGAAGATCGACTGGTAAATCGAAAGCTTTGCCTTTCAGCTCAGCTCCCTCTTCACCAAGACAGACCGGTGCAGAGTCCGCATTACTGCAGACGCCGCACCGATCCGCCTGTCGATCTCCCGTTCCATCCTTCCCTCACTCGTGAACAAGACCCCGAGGTACTTAAACTCCTCCACTTGGGGCAGGACTTTGTCCCCGATCCGGAGGCGGCACGCCACCTTTTTCCGGCTGAGAACCATGGTCTCGGATTTGGAGGTGCTGATTTTCATTCCAGCCGCTTCACACTCGGCTGCGAACCGATCCAGTGAGAGCTGAAGGTCGCGGCCCGATGAAGCCAACAGGACCACATCATCTGCAAAGAGCAGAGACCTAATCCTGAGGTCACCAAACCGGACCCCCTCAACACCCTGGTTGCGCCTAGAAATTCTGTCCATAAAAGTTATGAACAGAACCGGTGACAAAGGGCAGCCCTGGCGGAGTCCAACCTCACCGGAAACGAAGTTCGACTTACTGCCGGCAATGCGGACCAAGCTCCGGCACCGGTCATACAGGGAACGGACAGCCCAGATCAGGGAGTCCAAACCCCATATTCCCGGAGAACCCCCCACAGGACTCCCCGAGGGACACGGTCGAATGCCTTCTCCAAGTCCACAAAGCACATGTGGACTGGTTGGGCACACTCCCAAGCACCCTCAAGGATCCTGCCAAGGGTCCAGAGCTGGTCCACAGTTCCACGACCGGGCGAAAACCGCATTGCTCCTCCTGAATCCGGGGTTCGACTATCCGGCGGACCCTCCTCTCTAGTACCCCCGAATAGACCTTACCAGGGAGGCTGAGGAGTGTGATCCCCCCTGTAGTTGGAACACACCCTCCGGTCCCCCTTCTTAAAAAGAGGGAGCACCACCCCAGTCTGCCAGTCCAAGGGCACTGCCCCCGATGTCCACGCAATGTTGCAGAGTCGTGTCAGCCACGACAGCCCCACAACATCCAGGGCCTTGAGGAACTCCGGGCGGACCTCATCCACCCCCGGGGCCCTGCCACCGAGGAGCTTTTTGACCACCTCGGTAACCTCAGCCCCAGAGATAGAGGAGCCCACCCCCGGGTCCCCAGGCCCTGCTTCCCCAACGGAAGGCGTGTCGGTGGGATTGAGGAGGTTTTCGAAGTATTCCTTCCACCGATCCACAACGTCCCAAGTCGAGGTCAGCAGCGCCCCGTCGCCACCATACACAGTGTTGACAGAGCACTGTTTCCCCCTCCTGAGACGCCGGATGGTGGTCCAGAACCTCTTCGAAGCCGTCCGGAAGTGGTTTTCCATGGCCTCGCCGAACTCCTCCCATGCCCGGGTTTCGCAGGCGACCGCCGCCGCCACACTCCGCTTGGCCTGTCGGTACCTGTCTGCTGCCTCCGGAGTCCCACAGGCCAAGAAGGTCCGATAGGACTCCTTCTTCAGCTTGACGGCACCCCTTACCGCCGGTGTCCACCAGCGGGTTCGGGTGTTGCCGCCCCGACAGGCACCAACCACCTTACGGCCACAGCACCGGTCGGCCGCCTCAGCAATAGAGGCACGGAACACGGCCCACTCGGACTCAATGTCCCCAGCCTTCCCCGGGACATGGTCGAAGATCTTCCGGAGGTGGGAGTTGAAGCTCCTTCTGACGGGAGACTCTGCCAGACGTTCCCAGCAGACCCTCACTATGCGTTTGGGTCTGCCAGGTCTGACCGGCGTCCTCCCCCACCATCGGAGCCAACTCACCACCAGGTGGTGATCGGTTGACAGCTCCGCCCCTCTCTTCAACCGAGTGTCCAAGACATACAGCCGCAAGTCCAACGATACGACTACAAAGTCGATCATTGAACTGCGGCCTAGGGTGTCCTGATGCCAAGTGCGCATATGGACACCCTTATGCTTGAACATGGTGTTCGTTATGGACAATCTATGGCGAGCACAGAAGTCCAATAACAAAACACCACTCGGGTTCAGATCGGGGGGGCCATTCCTCCCGATCACGCCCCTCCAGGTCTCACTGTCGTTGCCAACGTGAGCGTTGAAGTCCCCTAGCAGAACAAGGAAGTCCCCAGAAGGAGCACTCTCCAGCACCCCCTCCAAAAAGGGTGGATACTCTGAACTGCTGTTTGGACCATAGGCACAAACAACAGTCAGGATCCGTCCCCCAACCCGAAGGCGGAGGGAGGCTACCCTCTCATTCACCGGCGTAAACTCCAACGTGCAGGCACCGAGCCGGGGGGCTTTAAGTATTGCCACCCCTGCCCGGCGCCTCTCACCAGTGGCAACTCCAGAGTGGAAGAGAGTCCATCCCCTCTCAAGAAGACTGGTTCCGGAGCCCAAGCCATGCGTCGAGGTGAGGCCAACTATATCTAGTCGGAACTTCTCAACCTCGCGCACCAGCTCAGGCTCCTTCCCCACCAGAGAGGTGACATTCCACGTTCCCAGAGCTAGCTTCTGCAGCCGAGGATCGGACCGCCAAGGTCCCCGCCTTCGGCTGCCGCCCAGCTCACATTGCACCCGACCCCTACGGCCCCTCCTACAGGTGGTGAGCCCACGGGAAGGAGGTCCCATGTCACCTCTTCGGGCTGTGCCCGGCCGGGCCCCATGGGTAAAGGCCCGGCCACCAGGCGCTCGCCATCGAGCCCCACCCCCAGGCCTGGCTCCAGGGGGGGGCCCCGGTGACCCGCGTCCGGGCGAGGGGAACTCAGAACCATTGATTGATGTCATCATAGGGGTCTTGTGAGCTACACTTTGTCTGGTCCCTCCCCTAGGACCTGTTTGCCATGGGTGACCCTACCAGGGGCATGAAGCCCCCGACAACTGAGCTCCTAGGATCACTGGGACACGCAAACCCCTCCACCACGATAAGGTGGTAGCTCAAGGAGGACGTTTAGTCGACATTTTATACTATGATTACGACTCCAACCTTTTTTGTTTGTTTTTTTTATGAGTTTTCATTCACTCATGATCAACGCCAGATAGCAAACAGAAAGTATTTATTTTTTCCAGCAACTTGTTTCTTCTTGTCTTGTTTGGTCTTTTTTTAGCCCTCACCAGATTTTCAGAAGGATGAAATGCAAACACCCAAGGATGGTTGAAAAGGTTAAAACTGCTCAAGGCAGGCTTTATTCAAAGATAAGAAATGTCACATGCCTAAATCAAAAGTAACTGCTACTGATACTGTGTAACACAAGGTCAAGATATAGCAGAAGTACTCAAGCATAGAAAGTCCCAAAAAGCTTTTCACACAGTGATCTGTCGTTCTTTTACCTGGAGGTCCGTCGCGTCATCAATCTCTCCACTCTCTGTCTCTGTTCATTGGCTTGCCTTTGGGTGGCATATTCGTGTAGAAAGCTTCCTTTTCCTTCTGCTGGGGAGTTTCCAGCCCTCCGCATGTAGCCTCTTGTCACGATTTGCTGAGATGGCTGAAGCCGCTGCTGGTTCATAAACATGTTGAACATGTTTATGAACCAGGGTGCGACTGTGTCCATATTCATGAGGGGAGTCATTTCCCTTGAGGAGAATGAACAGCTTGGGTTAGGATCTGGGTGCGATTTTCAGTCCTTTGTTGGTCTCTCAACGGCTACATTTTTTAAAAATTTCGTCATACTATAGTATGGCATTTTCAGTCTCTTTCTCGACATGCTATATTGTGACATTTTATGTGACATATTGTGACGTTACATACATTATGACATGTCTCGACATGCTTCACTATGTGTTTTAAGCTGTTTGTTGGACATGTCAAATTTTGACATTTTTCGCCATACTATAACATTCCTCTACATGCTTGCTAAGTTTTCCACTGTTTTTGCGACATCTCAAATTTCGAAATTTTTTGCCATACTATAGTATTGCGTTTTTTGGGGTTTTTTTTAAATCATTTTTTCAGCATTGTATTTTATGGTTTTTGGGGGTGGTTTTGGATGTTTTTTCAACACTGTATACTGTATCATTCCTCTACATGCTATACTAAGTGGTTTTCAGCTGTTTTTTGGACATGTCAAATTTTGACATTTTCGCCATACTATAGCCTTGCTTCTTTGGTCATTTTTTCAACATGCTATTTTATGGTGTTTTGGGATGTTTTCTGATGTTTTTTCAACAATGTATACTATAACATGCCTCGACATGCAATACTAAGTGGTTTTAAGCTGTTTTTTGACCATGTAAAATGTTGACATTTTTGCCATACTTTAGCCTTGCTTTTTTGATCATTTTTTCAACATGCTATTTCATGTGTTTTGGGGCCTGTTTTGGATGTTTTTTTTCAACACTGTACACTCTAACAAGGCTCTACATGCTATACTAAATGGTTTTCAGCTGTTTTTTTTTTTGTAAATGTCAAATTTTGACATTTTCCACTTTACTATAGTATAGCTTTTTTGGTCATTTTTTCAACATGCTATTTTATGGGTTTTTTGGGCCTTTTGGGATATTTTTTCGACATTGTATACTATAGCATGCCTCTACATGCTAGAGTAAGTGTTTTTCAGCTGTTTTTTGACATGTCATATTTTGACATTTTTCGCCATACTATAGTATTGTTTTTCTGGTCATTTCTTCAACATCCTATTGTATGGGTTTTTGGTCCAGTTTTGGATGTTTTTTCAACACTGTACTCTATAATATGCCTCTACGTGCTATTGTTGGTCATTTTTTCGACATGCTATATTATGGTTTTTTTTGGCCGTTTTTGCAACATTCTGTGCTATGGCATGTTTCGGCATGCTGTTTTGGGGACATGTCATATTTTGGGATTTTTCTATAGTATGGCATTTTCAGTCGTTTTTTCAATATGTTATATCATGCCGTTTTTGCAACATTCTGTGCATTCTTTTTTATGCGGTTTTCCACTGTTTTTGGGACATGTCATATTTTTATATTTTTGTCACACTATAGTATGGCATCTTTGGTTGTTTTTTCGACATGCTATATTATGGCGTTTTTTTGACATGGTATATTTTGGCATGTCTCGTCATGCTATGTTATGCGTTTTTCAGCTGTTTTGGGGACTTGTCATGTTTTGACATTTTTACTATAGTATGGCATCTTTGGTTTTTGGACCGTTTTTGCAGCATGCTATGCCGTGTCCTGGCACACTATTTTATGCGTTTTTCAGCTTTGTTTGGGACATGTCATATTTTGATATTTTTCGCCATACTATAGTTTGGTATTTTTCTCTAGCATGGCATTTTCGGTCGTTTATTCGACATGCTATATTATGGCGTTTTTGGCCGTTTTTGCAACATTCTACACTATGGCATGTCTGTGCATGCTATTTTATGCATTTTTAAGCTGTTTTTGGGACATGTCATATTTTGACATTTTAGATATTCTTATACGATGACATTTTTGGTCATTTTTTTGACATACTATTTTATAACATTTGTGACAGTTTTTTTTGACATGCTACACTATGACGATCAAATGAGGTTTTCAACTGTTGTTTGAACATGTCATATTTTGACATTTTTTGACAAACTATACTATGTCATTGTGTTTAACTTTTTTGAGATGCTATATTATGATGGTTTTTTTTCTAAATTTTATAGGACAAAGTGTCTCGACATGCCATTTTATGGGGTTTTCAGCTGTTTTTTGGACCTGACATATTTTGACATTTTTAGACATACTATAGTTTGCATTTTCAGTCATTTATTCGACATGCTATATTGTGATGTTTTTGGCTGCTTTTTCGACATTGTATACTTTGACAGGTTTTTATCATGCTTTTTTGGACATATAAATATTTTGACATTTTTTGATATACTATACTTTGACATTTTTGGTAATTTTTTCGGCATACTATATTCATCATCAAATAATCAAAATCATCAAAAACATCATAGTATAGTATGTCGCTCTAAAATCATCAAAAATCTTCAAAGACGTCATAGTAGAGCATGTCACCCCAAAATAATCAAAAACAGTGGTTATGTGGTTTTTGATGATTTTTTTAGCGAAATACTATACTATTTTTGATGATTTTCGCTTGACATACTATACCATGACGTTTTTGATGACTTTTGAGCAACATACTGCACTGTGATGTTTTTGATCTTTGAGCGACATACTATTCTATTATGTTTTTTATTATTTTTGAGTGTCATACCATACTACAATGTTTTTGATGATATTTTAGCAAAGTACTATGCTATGACGTTTTTGATGATTTTTGAGCGTAATACTTTACTGTGATGTTTTTGATGATTTTCGAGCACAATACTATACTATGATGTTTTTGATGACTTTTGTGTGACATACTGTACTGTGATGTTTTTGATGATTTTTGAGTGATATACTATACTATGATGTTTTTGATATTTTTTTTAGCAACATACTACACTATGACATCTTTGATGATTTTCGACCATCATATTATACTGCTCTATACTGTGTAATCTTTGATTATTTTTTAGCGACATACTATACAATTATGTTTTTTATGATTTTTGAACGACATACTATACTATGATGCTTTTGATGATTTTTTAGAGACATACTATACTTTGATGTTTTTCATGATTTGTGATGACCTTTGAGCAACACACTGTACTGTGATGTTTTTTAATTTTCCTTCCCAAAAACTTATCAGCCTAACTCATACATCAGTTGAGTTTTTGATAGATGTCACTGCCAATACTGAGTTAAAGGGAACAACACAAATATATGAAGTGTCAGGTGCTTTGGCTCAGTGGGTAAATCAGGTGGTTAGTGTATCCAAGGTTGTTGGTTCAAGTCTTATCTGAGACAGGTGTCATTTGACTTTTATGGCATAAATAATCTTGTCTCCTGATTTTTCATATACCGAATACTGAATTTTCCCTGCCAAGACTTAGTTCATTATTGGCCTGACTCATATATTAGTAGAGTTTTCAACAGATGTCACTGGCAATACTGAGACAAAGGGAACGTCGAAACAAAATTACACAACAGGAGGTTTAGCTCAGTGGGTACACCAGGCAGTTAGTGTATCTGAGGTTGGTGGTGCAAGTCTTATCTGGAGCATGTGAATTTTGATGACTGAGCTAAACCCAAAGCAAGCGTAGAACTAAAGGGAACGTTGAATACATGAAGTTGGGTTGAGAGACAGGAAGGACAGTCAAGAGAAAGGAAGTTGGGGGAAAGACAATAAGTTAGGTTAAGAGACAGGAAAGTCAATCAAGTTACATGCAGTTTGGTTGGGAGACAGGAAGGACAGTCAAGAGACAGGAAGTTTAAGTAAGAAACACGAGGTTGGGATGAGAGACAGGAGTGTTAGTCAAGTTACAGCAAGTTAAGTTGAGAGACAGGAAGTTGAGTTGACAGACAGGAACTTGAGTGAAGGTAGGAGAGAAGATGGATGAGAGTATAAGGGGTGAAAATAGGAATAAAAAAGAGTCAGGAAGTAGAACATAAGTGACTAGAGTAGGAAAGTCAGGAAAGTAGCACCATGCAGCCTAGCATGAGACTGGAAAGATGACAGAGGGGGATGATACATCACTTAGGTCTTGAACGACAGGGAGCAATCTTAAAACAAGGGAAATCTTGTATGTCATTGATGATGTACCTTGCAACAAACACTTAAAAAAGGTAAAAAAAAAAACACAAACATTGTCAACCATTGTCTCCTTGTCTCCAGAATTTTCATATACTGAAAATCAGGTGAAGTGGTCCTAAAACAGGTAAAAGCAGTATCGGTAGATGCATCTGTGGAAAATAAATATCAGTATCGGCCTGACTCATATATCAGTTGTTTTTGACACACGTCACTGCCGATACTGAATTTTGCATTTCAACACCATATGACCCTTATATCAGCAGAGTAGACAGATATATCAGCCAGCATTTTATTTTATTTATGTCATAAAATAAAATATTGGCTGTGGATCCAAACAGTTTAGACAAGGAATATCAGTGAAGCAATGTCAAAGTAAAGTCTGAGGTAATTTAGAAATTGTGATATAATTAACATACTTTGTCCATTAGAGAGTACTGACATGTTTTAATATTCAAGTGTATGGTATTTTGTTTGTTTGTTGTTTGTGACACAATTGTCTTCTGGTCTCCTGCATTTTCATATATGAAATATATGATTATAATACTGACTCATATATCAGTCAAGTTTCCCACAGACATCACTGCCAATACTGAATTTTCATTAAAACGCCATATGACCCTTATATCAGCAGAGCAGATCTATCTGCTGATATTTTATTTCTACTTTCATCCTCTACCTCCATCTTCTACCTTTACTCAATGTCCTGTCTCTCAATCTAACTTGTTGTAACTTTATTAACCTTCCTCACTCTACCCAACTTCCTGTTTCTCACCTCAGCTTCCTGTCTCTTGACTTTCCTTCCTGTCTCTCAATCCAACTACAGGTAACTTGACTGGCTTTCCTGTCTCTTAACCTAACCTCTTGTCTTTCCCCCAACTTCCTTTCTCTTGACTGTCCTTCCTGTCTCTCAACCCAACTTCATGTATTCCACGTTCCCTTTAGCTCTACGCTTGCTTTGGGTTTAGCTCAGTCTTCAAAATACAACTTCCCCAGACAAGCCTTGAACCAGCAACCTCAGGCACACTAACCCACTGATTTACCCACTGAGCTAGACCTCCTGACATCTTATAGGGTTTTGATGTTCCCTTTACCACAGTTTTGGCAGTGATATCTGTTGAAAACTCAGGAGACAATTGTGTGTTTTTTAACTGTTTAAAATGTTTGTTGCAAGGTATTTCATCAGTGACTTATATCAGCAGAGCAGACAGCTATATCAGCCGATATTTTATTTATGCCATAAAAATCAAAAGTCACCTGTCCCAAGTAAGACTTGAACCAGCAACCTCAGATACACTAACCACTTCATTTACCCACTGAGCTAACTCTCCTGACATTTTCTGTGGTTTTGACGTACTGTTGAACTTACATTCTTATGGTGTATGAGTAAATGTTTTAACAGACCAAGCCAATGCATTTGACTCTTCACCTGTGTTTTACCTTGAATATAGCTCTTGGCTTTGGACAACTGAATTCACCTGTCCTAGGTGAGATTCAAACTAATGATCTCATAGTCTGGAGGGAGGCCCTCTAACCAACTGAGCTGAACCTTAAGACATTGCAACTGTGTTTTAAGTTGCACTTTAGACTCTTCTCTGGGAAGTAGCCTCTTAATCTTACCTGCCATGGATAAGGTTCAAAGTCAATATTCCAAATAGTTTTTTTTTTTTTTTGTTTAAATGTTAATTAATTAATTTACATAAAATTACCTCTAGTATGCCACCCCTTTCAAAACAGCGTGAAAACAACAGTGTTTCAAAAAATCATTAAAACATTATAGTAAAATATGTTTTTTAAATGTCATCATATAGTATGTCTCTAATAAAAATATAATAAAATATAAAAAACTTATTAGTATTCACAAAATCATCTAGGAATCAAACTATAAGATGTTCTTTAAAAATTCATAAAAAAGTAATAATACATTATGTCTTTCAAAAATCTAAAAACTAGTGGTGTGCTATAGCATACAAAAGCTAAATGTGATTGTGGTTATAGAATAGTATGCCAATGAGATTAAAAAAGTCACAATATATCATATCATAATAAATGTGATGGGGCACCTGGTGGCTCAGTGGATGGAGCGGCGCCCCGTGTGTGGGGGTTGCGTCTTCGCCGCAGTGGCCACGGGATAGATTCTGGCCTCGACCCTTTGCTGCATGTCGCCCACGTGCTCTCTCTCTCTCTCTCCCCCTTTCAAGCTTGTACTGTCCTGTCCATTAAAGGCAGTATAAGACCAAAAAATAATCATTGAAAAAAAAAATTAATAAATGAGAAAACATCATAGCATAGCATGTCATAAAAACATGATGTAAAAGTCAACATAACATAATTAATTTTGAATAATGAAAAAAAATTATAAAGTCATGGTATAGCATTTCATTAAACATCTGATGAAACTTTCAAAGTACAGTATATGAATAGAAATGTGAAGTAAAAGCTATAGTACAGTAATTCATAAAAACGTGGTAAACAATAATCATAGTATATTAAGCCATAGAAATCAGAAATACTATTTTGGCTACCCATGACTCAGCAACATATCTCAGGAACAGAAGGAGAGATATTTGGTGCCTACCTTACAAGTGTGCTGTTTGTGTAGATCTTCTGTGCTGCTCGAGGGGTGGGGGGTTAAAATTTCACAAATATGGCCCAAATCACCCATATGAAGATCTGTCACTTACTGATGATGTATGAGCATTCATCTTTATACTTAAAATAAAACTGCATCAAATTGTATTTCATATTCCCTCTACTGCTGTGTGTCTGTTTAATCCACTCTTTTCACATTGTTTAATGATGGCCCTGACCCAAATACAGCAACTATTCATCCCTGTCCACTCTTTTCATCTGTACACACACAAAAATGCTGTGTGAGCACACACACACACACACACACACACACACACACATTCACTCTTCCATTCAAATGAGCACTTTATCCCAGTGAAAAGAACCTCTTCACTTGTCCCTCGCCCCAGATTTCAGTGCTAAAAAACACCATCGCTGTGCAGGAGGTGTGAACTTCTCTCTCAGGTAATAAAAATCTGTCCATTTCTCTCCTTTCATATTTGCGGACATAATGGAGATATGTTGAAATCTGCAAGCTGCAGTGAGGTGTTTCCATTTAGCCCTCAATGAAACCTGATGCCTGCAAAAACAAAAAAAAAGAAGCTGAGCCCTTTGTTGAACCAAGGGCACATTACGTTTGAATGTGTGTGGTCCGACTTGTGTGCATATATATCAAGTGTCTGTTTGCATACATAAAAGCACACATACACTTGTAAAAAAAAAAAAAAAAAATGCAGAAAAGCTCTCGACACAAGAGCTTTACATTTATCTGTTCCACTCTGGGTGAGCCAGCAGCCGCCGTTGCACATCCAAATGGTTATATTTGCATTGGTGTAAAGCAGGAAGGGGGTGGTAGGGGCTGGGGGTGCATGCAGGACATCTTGTGTGTTTGATAAATGAGTCTGAGCTGTTCCCTTGGGTGCTATGGTACAAGTGGTGGTGGGAGGGGTGGCAGAACAATGTACATGTCAGAAGTGGAGATTAATGGTGGTTTCTTCTCTGAGAAGTGTTGGTCTGGCTATGCTCATCAAACGGTGATACTGGAACGGCTGCTAAATTACCTCCTTTGTTGCTCACCTGTCAGAGAGTATTCTGTTATTTTCAAAGCAGCAGATAGGAGGATCATCACCATGTAGAGCTCTGTAAAATAGTTGTCTTCCATTGTGGTGATGTAACAGTGATGTAAGGGTCCCAGCTGAAAAGTGTAGAATAAAATGCTCACTCATTTATAGAAAAAGACAGAAGGCATTTCTCTGTATTTGAACACCTGGCAGGATTTTATCCTTAAAACACTGTTTGACAGCCATAGATGATGTACTTCTTCCATTCTGTTGTGCAATAGTGTGTTTTTCAGGGATAACTAGCCAAAAATTGACATAACAAAATGAAGCCAAGTCCTGTAGGTTTTCAGAGACTAAAAAAAAAAAACCCACTGTGCTAACAGTAGGGCTCTGTGTATCTGCATGTGTTTCTTGTCTGGGCTCAAATTCTTCAAAGCATTTGTTTGTCACCTACCTACATGCAAAACAAAACTACAAAAAATAAAAATAGAGACGGAGAGTGTAATCATGCATTGGCCCCTTTTTTTGTCAATGCATTATCAACACTCCAAAAATCAGGTGTCTAATATTCAAAAACACCCTGTAAAAAGACACTTTTGCAGAAGACACTGTGACATCAACCAACTGGTTTTTGGACTCAAGTTTCTGAAGTCTCTAATGCAGCATTTTGGCATGTATGTATAAAGAGAATTGGATAAAACATTGGAGACACGGCCCTTTTCATTATGAAAGTTGCTCGGTGGCACATACACCCAAAAAAGTTCAACTTTTAACTTCCCCAGGTGTAAAACTACCTGGAACTTAGTCATTGGGCCCATTCAGCAGAAAAAGCACACTGCAGACTTTCGCCTGTTTAGCCATTTCCTGTTTAGCCCTCCGCTAATTTGAATGGGAAAAAAATGACTATATCATCCAGCTTTTCTGCATTTTTCATATGTCATAAGACCAGCTGACTTAATCTCAATAGTGAAGCAAGTCATACAGACGTCTCTTTGTAAGTGTATGGGAAAAGTGCCCGATGGCATCACGAGACGAACCCCAGGGTTGTAATTACAATGTTTGACCACTATGAAAATTGGCTTCAGAGCTTAAAAAGTGCATTTGTCAGGTTGCCAAAACATAATTACAAATGAAAGATTGTCTTAAAAAATCTGTTTTTTAGTGTTTGGTGATTTATAAAAAATATAGGCATCATTGAAACACTGATTCAGACTTTAAAGGGTGCCCCTATAAAGTGTTTGTGTCACCAGGAACTTTCTAAATGAGACATCCAAAAGCCGTTTTTGTCTCTGACCTTAATTGCTGCTGCAAGCCAAGTTTTTGTCACATTTTAATGCACTTAATCTTTACTCAGTGTCAGCCTCGGCTCCCGAGGCCTTTCCACATGGACCTAATTGCACAACAAGCACATAACGAATCACTGGAAACAACAGTGTCTGTGTAAAGAACACCCAAGGCTCTTAAAGGCACGCACAGTAAGTACAGCCACCTCCGTCCTGGGTGAAATAGCCCCATGGATCTTCATAAAGAGGCCACAGCTCCTTGCACCACAGCAGCTGACATCCGTCTGAGTCTCCAAAGTTCCCTGCAAGATGTGTGTGTTTGTGAGAATGCGACATGCCCGGCAGCCATCAGCATTTGATGTGGGTGTACACTGTATTAATCACACTCACCTCAGTATGGAGAAGAGATGGTACATGCTGGTGATGGGAGGGGAGGGCACGCGAAAGGTCACATGCAGCAACAGAGAAGCAGGACAGTTTGACAGGAAGGAATACAATAGGAGAAGAGCCTCAGGAGAGGGAGCATTTGGATGCAGACAGGAAATATTCGCATTGAAATGAACACAAAATACTTATATACATATTTTGATTTTTTTAAAAAAAACAGCTGATAATTATTATTATTATTATAATTGTTATTAGAACAACACTCTTGAAATTTCCTGTTAAGTTCTTATTTTTAGCTTCTTTCCCAGTTTCCCCCCCAAATAAATCAGCTTATTTACAACATTTGTCAAAAAGTCTTGCCACATACCAGGCTTCAATGGATTTTGATTACTGTCACTAAGTGTTTGATACTCCTTAAGTTGCTATATGTTCTAAATATTTAAAATAAAAAAAGATATTGCATTCCCTCTCTAACAAGCATGTGTCTTGACTAGTTATTGCTGAAAGGCTTCACAGTGAATGACTCTGATTACTTTATGTAGCCTATTATCCTCTACTGGGAAATTTCCACAAATCCTACAATACTAGACAGTATAAAGTGATATCAGAGACTTTCTATAGACTACTGGATTCAAATCGTAAAACAGGCAGTGACAGGAGTTCTCATCAAGGGTGCTCAGATCTTTTTTCACTTCCTTTTTGTTTTCACAGGTCCTTTGTGTAAGTGTGGTGTAATTAGGTGCTGACTCCACAATGGGACATGTTTGATGCACAAATGTCACGACCCCAAGTTGCTCAAGGGGGAAAGGGAAGAAACATAAGGCTAGATGGGGGAAAATGAGTCCAGTGGAGCAGATTAAAACTTGTATTGGTCACAGAAGCATAAGAATATCAGGGAGAGCCCAGGCCAAAATAACAACCAAATAACCCTAGAAACAAATGAAACCACAGAGCTAACTAACTTAAAAAAAAGAAAGGTACAATCCTACACCTGTCTCGCTGACAAAACAAGAAAACAGAAAAAGAAATGGCAACTTTCCCCTGCAGAGCTTCCAGGCAATTATCTTAAGGGATGTGGCTCAGAACAAAAGGAGCTCAACAGACAAAAGGATCTTGGCATTTAACAAGGTTATTAACAACAAAAGTAACTCAGCTGTTAACAGTAGTTAAGCACAAACATTTAAATGCACTTCTGCTTTTTCAACTTGATGTGTGCACCAAGAGCTATAGGTTGCCCTTTACAAGACAATACACCAATACAAAGACACAGAAACAAATGACAGCACCAGCTGAAAAAAAAAAGATACCAAAGATAATTTGGTTCACGTACAGAAACTATGCAGAGGTCAACAAAACCGAACTGCAGTATCCAAAACATGCAGACTGAAAATTACTGTCAGAGACGCAACAAAACTTCCAACTTTGTCAACATTCGTCTATGCATCAACAGGGGGAAACATTACTTGACAGAGGAACACACTTTGATACAACACCAGGCTGACTTTTAAAGCTAGTGGTACCTATCATGTGATGCTAATTTCATATGAAGGGGGATAAATAACGCACCAAAGTTAGGCTAAATTTTGGCAGTGGAAAAACGGCATGGCTTGACCTCTGATCTCAAGATATCTGAATGAAGATGGGATCTACGGGTACCCATGTGTCTCCCCTTTAAAGACATCCCCACTGTATGCTAATCCCTAACAGTTGTTGACTATCATTTGATTCCCAGTCAAGACAATCTAATAAGAATTGCTTTACATTGTCAATATGAACTTCATAACTGTTTTGTAATGCAAAATAATGAAACTGAAGCATACATTAAAAAATGTTATTGTTTGACAGCCCTAACATAATCTTATCCCTCTTTGTGATGTTAGTTATTGTGAAGTTACAACACAAAAAGACACACTTTTTTTGTGATTTTGGTAGGTAGTTCTGCGTAAAAAATAGTCATGTCCAATCACAAATATAGAGCATCATTAAAACTCTTTGTATATGGCCATGATTTAGATCTCTGAGACCCCAGACTAGAATTATGCATCATATGAAATAACTTCAGTTCAAAATGCATATTTCACGATCTGGTAAAAGTCAAGTATCAAAACAATTTTACCTACATTTTTGAGCTATGAAAGAGGGCCTAGAACCCAAACAGAACAATAGGATTAAAGTGTAAGATCTGTCCCTGGCTTTGTCTTTACTTTTATTCTACTTTTTACCCTTATTATGTCTTGCATCTTGTGGGCAAACGTGGTTTGCATTTTTTAGTAAATCTGTGACCTCTCACCATTCTCTAAAGACCCGCAGTGAGAGAGAAGTCACCCTTCTTGTGCAACGGCTCAGTAGCCTACAGTTATGTAACTGAGAGAAGATGTCTTAATCAACAGCATGTTGTTTGTTCAAGTGTTTGGCCTATGCCTTGGAGCTGCAGACATACCATATGACTGTATTTTATTGAAAAGGTACTGTGTACTTGACTGGGCTAAGTGCACTATGGGTTAGAAGAAGCATTACTGCGTCAGAGTATAGGTGGTCATTAGCAGTCAGCGCCTCGGGGCAAGGAGAGAGTTATGGAGGATGCGCTCAGGGTCTTCACTGCCTGCCAGTTACCATCCTAACCGCTGGCTCTGTTGCTACAATAATGCAGGCATTTGTGATTGTGCAACGCTGATGTTGCAGCAGATACTTGGACACGAAAACACATGATGCTGTTTCTGGATGATAATCATCCACTCCTCTTAGTCACATGCATTGCAGGATATAACTGTCACGTGGTAGGCTTACTATGTAGCATAATTATGTCAGATTCTATTGCAAAAAGGTTTATATGAGAACATCTTTACGGAAATGTATATGTGTAAATCGTATAAGGAGTATATTATTGTATAACAATAACAAAGTGATCAGTTTGGGCTTTAGAGGTTTTGAAGGCAGATGGCTCCCTCTGCTGTTGGCAGCTGATAATATACCAATATACTTATTTTGATCATTTTGATTTAATATACACCACTGACACTTAACTCATGGCCAGCAGACCAAATCTGGCCCTTGATAGGGTGTTGTGTGGCCCCCAACCATTTTCTAATTTACAATAAAAATTAGGTGATTCACACTGGAAATTGTTTTTGTACTTTTAGTGTACATAAGGTGCCAGAGTGAATAAAACAGCACCAAAAAAGAGCTTGTTTATCAAAACGTGCCAGTGAAAGATGCTCTGCATCCCCAGCCAGAGGTCCTAGCTAGGCTGCTTAACGTCCTAACAGCCGAGAAATTTCCTATGATCCTAAAAATTTCCTAAAATCCAAGAGACATCCTAAAATCCTAGAAATGTATGACAATCTTAGAAATGCCCCCAAATTCTAGAAACATCCTAAAATCCTAGAACCACGTATCTTGGCTGCTGCAACCGGCCCCTGGCACCTTACATTTTGCAAAAATCCCCCCAAAGCATAGCAAGCTGAATTTCCCTGACATACACTGTAAAAAATAAATTTACAAGAGTGCAGTGATCCAAAACACATTAAGATAGAGATGACAACATTCAGGGAAAGTTAATGACAAAAGTGTTTTCACTTATTTTGTTGAACCTTTTATCAGGACTACAGCACAGACCATTTGACATCTCTAACTGCTAGTTTGGTTGTACCTATGTTTGTTTTTTTGATGAGCATATTTTATTGTGTCACACTGGAAAAAGCACAGGTATAAATAATCCTGGTATTGTGCACACTGGCTCACTGTCACACTGTCATGGCTTACTGGGACACCTGAAGAGAACAGAGCCATCTTTCATGTGATGAGAAACACCTGGGATTTTCCTACTATGATGGGTAGAAATGGGAATGAATAGCACCACTGAGCAGATATAATCAATAGAATAAGTGAAAACACCTGGGTTTGCAGGGACTTTAACGCATGTCATGCAGAAGTGGCCAAAAGTACGTGGATGCCTGAATATTAAAGCTTACAGGAAATTACTTTTCAGTGCAAAGTTCAGTTCTACCCAATTTCTTACTAGTAATTTAGGAGGGGGAGGTGTTGTTGCTAATTTTACTTCCTGCCTCCGAAGAAGAAGTGAGAGAGCTCCTGCTCAGCGGGCAGAGAGGACAACAGGGGAAAACAGTGTGTAACATTAGAGACAGTCTCTTTACACATCTAACTTGGCGAATAAAAGATTTGTTTTAATCAAACCACAGCTGGTGGTTGTTTTAACAGTGGAAAGACTAACTGAGAAGTCTTTAGTGGTTTTTTGTTTCTGTTGTGTTTGAATGAAGTGCGTTTTATGATTAGTTAATAAGGTAGTTAAGCTTGTCTTAGTTCTGTGAAAGAAATAATTTGAATTTAAAAGGTGAGCATTTGTAGCTTTCTGTTTACTATAATAAGAAAAATAGGTGTAGGAATATTCCGGTTCTTGACATTTTGTGGGTTTATTTTGTTTATTTATTAGATCAAAAAAATGGTAAGAGAGCTGCTCCCTATTTGTTTGGAGCGTGTGGCCAGGCATTACATGAACGTTTTTTCCAGAAAAAATCTCTAATACACAAAAATCTACCATAGATTTATATTTGGTACTGTCTTATGATGGATACTTATCCAGTCTCCTTATTATTTAATCAGTTCCATCCAACTTGAGCTCTGTTTATAGAGATGTATTTGTTTTTAATGTGATTTGCATTTACACATGAATTAAATTCTCTACATGTTTTTCACACTTTAGATGATTAAATGTACATAAATACAATAATATTCCTAAAAAAATGTTTTAAATAAAGACTTCATTAATCATATCATGTATGTTATTATTTCAGATAATCTGTTGTTTATTATTAAACCACACTAAATTGTATTTGCAATCCTTAAAACAGGAACAAAAGGGAAAAGTGGCAAAGTGAAGCAAAATGTTATATTTTGTGTATTGATTTACACCATTTCACTACTGTATATGCCACTATGTATCTCACATATATCATAATATTTGCGTGGGAT